>NC_139940.1:26833680-26841180 GCF_963454915.1 Gymnoscopelus microlampas | reverse complement strand
CAATGTTAAACCCACAATCAATCCTCCAGTTCAAGGCAACACAGAAAGGGGGGAACTTTTTTCTTATTTCCACACAACTCCTTTATGCTATATTAATGACATAGTTAAATATTGAAAATGGGTGGATTTCCCCTTTAAGCACTTTTTTAATACCTCTAAAATAAAATAGAAATAAGACCAATACTGTGTGAAAAGTAATCAACAAACCAAAAAATACATGAACAAAATATTTCTTAAGAAAGAGGCAAACATTGTTAAAATAGCAGATCTACACAACTTGCACACAACTTGTAGTAGATTTTCACAATATTTATCTGTGGAACCGAGTCAAACTAAATGTAATGCCTAGATTTCTCCTATAATGACATGCCCAAAATAAGGCAGTCAGGTTGGAAGTTGTTCACAATGTAACCCACAGTGCTGCTGGCCTCTCTACACACCCTTGGACTCTGCGTTGTACAAAATCTTCCCATTAGACAAATTAAATGAAACATGATTCAAGTGACAAAGTTTAGGAATAACACTACTGGTTTGTAAGATCAAACAATATTGTTTACAAAAAGTTTACATTTTGCAGGCTAAGAATATTGACCTTGAGAGAAAAACAACAAATAAATAAAGACATTATTCTGGACTCATGAGAGACAAAACTAAAGTGTGATCTACCTGAGGTCACACAACTCAGCAGTGTCTCCATCTGATAGAAGATTAAATCCAGCATGGAGGTTGTGGGTGAACGTGGTGTGGACTGTGTGGAGGAGAGTCATTGCGTCAGACACACTGTAAAAGGAAAGAGTACCTGCACTGTGGTCCAGGTACACTCCTATTCTGGAGGACACACGGCCTGGGATGTCAGTTATGCTTCTGTGTCTGAAACAATAACCGTATTTGCTACAGTTTAAAGACCACGCTTTATCATTGCATCCAAATCCACATAGACCACGAGGCCCTGTTCTGCTGATATCTTTGTATGAGACTGCTATATCAACCATGTCTCCACTCCACTCTACCTCCCAGTAACATCGTCCAGTCAGACCCTCTCTACTCAGAACCTGATCCCATCCAGTGAATCTCTCTGGGTGACGAGGATATGATAGTGGTTTGTTCATCAGCGTTACTTTTCTGTCCCCTTTAGACAGAGACAGGCGTCGATGAGCTGTGTTTGGATCCATGGTGATTGGACGTGAATATTGCAAGAACTCAGCTCTGGTCTTGGGTTCTGGTGGTGTTGACAGTACTGCCTGCCCCCAGTGAATTGCTTTTTTCTTCTTCTTTTTTAATTTCTTCACTCTGTTCACTGTCTCTGAGACGTTTGTCCCATCCTCTTTAAGAGTGTCCTCTAGTTTGTCTCTCATCTTGGACACAGCATCAGTCATATCTTCAAAGTATTTCAGAGGACAGACATTGCTGCTGACTGGGTGTGTAGATTCACTGATCCTTGAGAGAGAGGAGGTGTAACGCTGTAGAAAATGGATGTGATCCTCTGTGAGTGAGAGCTGCTCCAGCTCAGCAAGTCTCCTCCTCTGTTCAGTGACCTCCTGCTCCACACGCCTCCTTCGTTCTTCAGCACGACTCACTTCAAGTTTCTGCTGGTCTCGGATCAGCTCTCTCACCTCAGATCGTCTTCTCTCCATGGAAGAGATGAGCTCAGTAAAGATGGTGTCACTGTCCTCCACTGCTCTGTCAGCACAGTGGTTGATGGACTCCACCTCCTGGTGAAGCACCTTCACATCTTTCTCTCTCTCCTGGATTCTCTGCTGGATGTTCTGCTGACTCGAATCGAGCTCTTTCTGTCTCTCAGTCCGTTCTGCTACAGCTGAGATCACATCATGACCTTTGTGTTCTTCCACATAGCACAGATAACAGATACACTGCTGATCGGTACGGCAGAAAAGCTTCCTCATCTCGTTGTGACGAGAGCAGATGTTCTCCTGAAGCTCGCTGGAGGCTTTGACCAGCTTGTGTTTCTTAAAGGCAGGAGACTGATAGTGAGGCTGGAGGTGAGTGTCACAGTAAGAGACCAGACACTTAAGACAAGTCTCTACAGCTTTCAGTCTCCTCCCAGTGCAGAAATCACAGGCTATATCTCCAGGTCCAGCATAGCAGTGATCAGGAGGAACAGCTTGGAGTCTTGTCTTCTTCAGGCTCTCCACCACCTCAGCCAACATGGTGTTTTTCTTCAGAACTGGTCTTGTGATGCACTTGTGTCTACACTGTGGACAGCTGAACCTCCCTCTCTGATCATCCTGGTTCCAGAATAGTAGATCCAGACAGATAGAACAACACAACTGTTCCTGATCCAGTTGAACTCCCTGCTGTGCCATTTTAGTCTGTCTGTCTGTCTGTCTGTCTGTCCTTGTCTGACAAACAGATTGAGTTTAGTTTGGTTTAATTTACTCAGAGATAACATGAGATGAGAGATCCTTTCTGGTTGGTTCCTCAGAGATCACATGAGATGAGAGAGCCTTTCTGGTTGGTTCGTAAAGACAAAGCCACACTGAACCTTATCACTTTGTATTGGGCTGATAAGAAAAGGCTTGGTAGGAATCTTCTGACACTCAGGTGAGGTTCAAGGTCCACAACCTGCACACAGATACTCTACAGCCCCGCCCCCACGGAGGCACATACAAACACACAAGCCCTTAAGACCACATTTACTGAACAACATCACTTCATGTTCTGGAGCCTTGAGTAAAATAAATAAATCATTAATCCCTTTACACCTGGCATTTGTTATGGGTGTGTTATTGTGTGTAGGCAAACAGCATATCCAATTTCACATTAGTGATATTAATTAAAATGTTTTGGATTGATTTATGTTTTGTTTCACTGAGTCTCAGGGTTTGTATGGTGTTCAGAGGTTTAGGGTTAGGGTCAGTAAAGTGACAATTTAAGGACTTTTAAAACCTTTTTAATACTTAAAAAAAGAAAGAACAAAAGAAAGACCATTACTTCATCAAAGGTAATCAACAAACTATAGTATAACAAGAAAGAAAATGACTTTAAGTCATATTCTACCAGGTGCTCTGTGTGTGTGTGTGTGTGTGTGTGTGTGTGTGTGTGTGTGTGTGTGTGTGTGTGTGTGTGTGTGTGTGTGTGTGTGTGTGTGTGTGTGTGTGTGTTTGTTTTCATAGACCTGATTACTTGTTTTTAGGATTGCTTGTTTCTCTCGCCAAACCTGGCAACAGAATTTGCGACGCTAAACTCTAATAATGTTTTTTATATAAGTGGTGGCAACTTTTTTAGACACCACACAGGTCTTCCCAACAATAGCGAAGATTGAAGTCAGTGTGAACATGGCCAAATAATAACTTAATAGCCAAACTAGGTCTAATGAAGCACGCTAGCATTTAGGCTAACTGTCCTGCCTGAGGCTGCAATACAACTTGCACTGTCTGCAACTGTTGCAGTGTGAATGAGGGGAGCGGACAGCGGAGCGCTGTTACTGTGGGGGGCGGGCCGTCTCCCCATTCGTGTGGCCATTGGCTGAAAGGAGTGAAGGACAGCCAGGACAGCCAATGACAAATAGTTGTCGCTTACCCATAGCTTGGGAGGAAAAGTCCGCCCGTGCAGAGTATGGGAAAATATCCCCATTGGCTTAAAGGACAGCCAATGACGCAAATGTGTCGAAAATGTGTCGAAGGCAAATCTGTAATGTGTCAATCTCTACTCTGCCTATTCTTAGACTCAGGCGCTCTTCGAGCACCTGGTAAAAACTGGTCAAACAATGGCCAAATTGTCAAATGATATAAGAGAGGGGGAAAAAATGAAAATACCTGCAAGCCTTAAGTTAATTAGCTCAATTGTTAACTTCAAGTCCTCTCTCTTTTTACAGTATTCAAGTTGCTCTTTGCTATTTTATTTAGGTTAAAGTCGTATGAATGTAGGCCACTTGGGTAACACTTGCTATGGATCCCATGTCTATAATATGTTATAAACATACTTATGATGCATTTTAAAGCCTTTATTTTAATGAACAAAATGTACTTTTGTCCAATCTGTATGGTAGAGTATGTTAATACAATATAACATAAACAATTGGGATGGTTGTATTTTGTCGCCTTGCTCTTATATTGAGACAGTTAGATCGTGTCAAAGGTCATGTCTCACCTATAGGATCTGGCACAAATTTTGACCTATGGTCAAGATTAAATGTATCCCGCAAACAAGCAGGTCGGTAAAAATGTCAGCACTTGCGCAGATCTGGGGCAGAAGAGGAAGGTTACATGTGCCATAGACGCACATTTGATTCATTTGTTATTTTATTGTCTTTCTTTATTGTTATTTTCGGTCCTCAGTTGTCCATCTTGTTTCATCAACATCAAAGCTGTGTTCAAGAAGGTCGTGTCGGTCTTCTGTGTAACAATTGTTGGGTCTGGCATGTGAAATAGATGGGCTGAGAGGGTGGATGCAGCAGCCTATCTGGGGGCCAGAGGGGGGGATGGGGGACAGGGCAATGGTGAGTCATAGGGATTGATGTGACAGCAGAGAGTCACACACACACACACACACACACACACACACACACACACACACACACACACACACACACACACACACACACACACACACACGCACACACGCGCACACACACACGCACACACGCACACACATATGCACACATACACACACATACGCACCCACACACACATGCACACACTGGCACTCATCCATGATTTGACATGCGCATACTCAACACATGGATGCACACATGCACATGATATGCATATGTTTGATATGCAATTGTGCATGTTATACACACACACACACACACACACACACACACACACACACACACACACACACACACACACACACACACACACACACAGGATCATTACGTGCAGGATCACACTTAATGTGATGCACTTCTGACTGATTTGCCAGAGTTTGCTTCAGTGTGTCGTATTTGTCGCCAGCTAATTCTCAAATAGTCAAGTGGATGCATGCACACACACACGCACACACACACACACACACACACACACACACACACACACACACACACACACACACACACACACACACACACACACCATCATATTTGTGCTTGATGTGTCTGCTGTATGTGTCTGATGTACTGTGTCACATCAGCATCGGACCGTATGACTTTAGTATACGGAGAAGTAAAGCAGAGGACAGACTCTGTCTTTTCTTGTTGAGCTTAATCCTTGTTGAGTCTTTTGTCACATACAGTAGTTTCCAACGTGCAGTTTGTCTCTGTCTGTCATTTTCACATCTATTTAGGCTTTCTGTTTTAAGTTAATATGATGTTTTCTCACTTGATTTGAGCTGCCTGTCTCTCTTTTGTTCATGCATCTCCCACTTTCTTTCACTCTCTTTATTTGCCTAACGCTCTCACAAGCAGTGGTGTAAAGTAACTAAGTACATTTACTCAAGTACTGTATTTAAGTACAATTTTGAGATATTTTTTCTTTACTGGAGTATTTTCAATACTTTTACTTCTACTCCACAACAATTATTTGAAAACCTTAGCTACTAGTTACTTTGCAGATATAAATTATTACATTATGAAACATACACTTCAGCCCTATTTTATACCACGGCTATTTTCGAACATTTTAGCACCTTTACTTTTGGTACTTTAAGTATATTTTGATACCAATACTTTTGTTCTTTTACTCAAGTAAATTCTGTATTCCGAACTTTTGCTTGTAACAGAGTACTTTCTACATTGCTGTATTGATACTTTTACTTAAGTAAAACATTTGAGTACTTTTTCCACCACTGCTCACAAGAGTGTAGATTGCTCACTTTGTCTTTCTGTCTCTCTCATGCAGTCTTTCTTTCCATTCCCTTCTTTCATTACCTTCATGTCAGGATTTCTCTCTCTCACCCATCTATCTGTCTTTAGCTCAGGGGTCTTCAACGTTTTCAGGCCAAGGACCCCTTGGCTGAGAGCGAGATAAAGCGGGGACCCCCATTATATATTGTGTAAAATATTTCTTTCTTCATAGATTTCATCGGCAGCTTCATAGACTTGTTTCACAGCACTGTCATGTTGGATTCATGTTAATGTGTATTTCCAGACATTTAACCATGCACTTAAACAATACTTAGTAAACCTGACCTTTCACTCTGTACTTAGTCTGCTCTTTTTTCCCCCTACACCAAACCACTTTGCCGAAAATAGCCGATCTACAAGCGCACAACGCCTTGCAGTGCGAGGCGTTGTGCGCTTGTAGATCTGCTATTTTTGGCTAAAGTTCTCCTCAGAATAGGGATGCTTGGGTGAAGTGGTTAATGTAAAAATCACACAAAGATTTGGCGGACCCCCTGTATTAACTCTGAGGACCCCCTAGGGGTCCCGGACCCCCTGTTGAAGACCTCTGCTCTAGCTTGTTTCTCTTCATGTCCCTGAACTTGTCACTAGGGGGAGATATTGTGCCTCTATGTTCAGCCCAAAGACACATCTAGACATCTAACATGCTGCCTGCTATTTTGAAGGCATTCCATGTACACCAGCTCATCACACCTTGAAGTTTAATATAAGAAAACTGTGATGAAATGAAACATTTTCCAAACATAAATATATTTTCTGTATTTGTTGCTGTTTTCTACATTTTGCTGCGTCTGCTACCATATTCGTTGCTGCTTCTGTTGCTGTGCTGCAGGGCAGAAACCTCATATCTCCATATTTCAACTTTTAGTTATTTCGTAAATGAATGCCCAACTTCATCATACTATAGTGTTACAGAAAAGTAGCAAAAATAGCCAATCTATAATGAGCTTGTACATCTGCAATTTTTCTGACGTTTTTTTCCATTTTCTGAAAATGAACTGTTTTGGACAAGGTTTCCACCCGACGGTGACGATTTGTTGCTATATTCTGCATGTATTACTGCGTCTGTTGCTTTATTCTACATTTGTTATAACTGTTGCTAATCCACATCTATTGCTTCATCTTTTGCTGTATTCCACATCTATTGCTTCATCTGTTGCTGTATTCCACATCTATTGCTTCATATGTTGCTGTATTCCACATCTATTGCTTCATCTGTTGCTGTATTCCACATCTATTGCTTCATCTGTTGCTGTATTCTACATCTATTGCTTCATCTGTTGCTGTATTCCACATCTATTGCTTCATCTGTTGCTGTATTCTGAATCTGTTGCTGCATTTGTTGCTGTAAACTGTTGCATCTGTTGCTGTTTGTCATGTTCTACAGATGATATTGATGTTTTTGTTGTTTCATAAACTTTCATACTCAGACATTATTGTCTCATTCTATCCCTGTATATTTCTCAGAAACATACATTTCTGTCTCATCATGTCTCATTATCCCCCCCCCTTTATCAATTGCCTCTCCTTAGCTGATGGAAATGCTAATGCGTGGGGATTCATGCAGAACAGATGCATACTAAGACACAATATACACGGTTTTACACACACACACACACACACACACACACACACACACACACACACACACACACACACACACACACAGACACACACACACACACACACACACACAC
>NC_139940.1:26813680-26828680 GCF_963454915.1 Gymnoscopelus microlampas | reverse complement strand
ACACACACACACACACACACACACACACACACACACACACACACGCACGCACACACGCACAACAAGAGGCTAGAAGAGGGACACGATGGAGGCAGCCATGCATACTTGCGAAGTGAGAAAGTCTCTGTGTGTGTGTGTGTGTGTGTGTGTGTGTGTGTGTGTGTGTGGGGGGGGGGTGTTCACTCAGTAGAACCAATAGAGGCTTCTTTATAATTATTTTTTAAATTAATGGGAACACAATTTACGAAAAAACACGGATGATAATTGAACAAACTTTAAACTACTACTTTAAAACTGAAAACAAAGTAAATATGAAAGTGTTTACTAAGGTAATAAAACCAAGTGTAAAGTCTGGTTGACTTTAATAGAATGAAAGTCCTTCTGCAACCAGTTACTGAGAACTGCAGCGTTTACATTAGGCCTATTTCCGCATTGCCGCCTGTTTTCAATTGTTTCAGCCGGGAATTCAACATAGGCCTACAAAAGATTTCATTGCAAGGTGCGTGATGCAGGACATGGACAATGGACACAAAAACGTCATCTCAGGATGACAATCTTTGTTGTTTCAAAGCACCTTGGTCCCGTTGGGTAAAGCACAGCCTGTAGGAGCCATTAGCAAGGATTTTAAACTTTATCTTGTTGTAATGTTGTCTTAAATACATATTATTACATCTGAATGGAAAACCATGTATATGGAGTTTTGGTATTCTAGTTGAATTGAAAGTCGACACAGTCATCTGCATTGAGTGAGTTTCACAATGACTTGCCCAACAGCCAAATATAAGATGGCTTATAAGTTGTGTAGGAATAATACTGGTACTGGTCAAGTAGTACTGCCAGAAGCTCATAAGCACAATACTGTATTTCCACTGGCCAAGCCATCTTGATGAGCAGCAGATATTTGGTCTCTCATGCGGGAAACCTGTTTTTTTTTATACTGGGTAGGACATACAAGTTTAATAACTGAAAACATGCTGCATGTTCTTGGGGAATTATGTCAAGGGCATAATCTTACTTTTGAAAATACAGTAGTCATGGCACAAATCAGTGGTTCATTGCCCAAAAGTGTTGAAATTCTATAAACACTTTTCCTGCTAATTCTACACAACTTTATGTGACTACTACGTGCCTTTGCTGAGTCTGGGGTGCTCGTACTTGGTGGGGTTCTTTATTAACCTGATAAACTAATTGATGCTTATGTAAAGTACTCCTACACTACTGACTGGATTGCCATTTGCCATGGAATTTGCTGTGTACCTACAACAGGATGATTGCAGGATAAACCCAACTGATTTTGGTGACCCCCATGGCCACATTTCAACGTGTTCTCTTTTTTAAAGGCGTTTTTTCATGATGCTTTATTTTATTTCACTTTAAAGCTTAAGAGTGGCAATGTCAGTTGGTTGAACACTTTTGGTCTGAATGGGTGTAAGGAGCAGCATGGCCTGAAGTGATTTGCTAGCAGGACTTTTAGGCTCTAGTCTTTGTCTTTTCTATAAAAAATGACATGTAGTTAATGAATTTTACGTACGTACATTTTACACAAGTACATTTTTTACATGAAGGTTCAATAAATATACATATCTACATTTATGAAATTAGATACAGTATAGTATGTCACAGTATGTGATAAACTGCCTTTGCTCGGAGGTCCAATGTGGCAGTATATTCTGTGAAAGCCTCTAAGTTGTAGCAAATATGCCTTTGCACCAATGTCACCAAGACTAATTTCAGTACATTTATCATTTCTGAAAATATTATGTGAATACGTTTCTCAGTGCTTTTACAGTCTGTAGTTTTATATCACACAGTATATTTAGAATTTATTGCCGTTTGCAAATGCTGGCAGTTCATTTTGATTGCATGAAAAGTGAAATATGCTTTTATAATAAAACAAACAGGGATAAGGCCTATATGGGTTGTGACAGACATTTGACAGTGACTGTGAGGTTCAGCCAACCGCCGCCCCACTGCATGGAGATTTCATATTTTTGCGTTTATGTCGGAATCTGTCGGTTTCTGCCGAGTCTGCATACCTCCAGTCAGATCAGCTCAGCTTGTTTCCGAGGACTGAATAAGTTAGGGACGTGTGTGTGTGTGTGTGTGTGTGTGTGTGTGTGTGTGTGTGTGTGTGTGTGTGTGTGTGTGTGTGTGTGTGTGTGTGTGTGTGTGTGTGTGTGTGTGTGTGTGTGTGTGTGTGTGTGTGTGTGTGTGTGTGTGTGTGTGTGTGTGATTGAAAGAATGAGAGAGAGCTTGTGTATGCATATTTGTGAAAGATGGTACGTATGAGGAAATATGACTGTGTGTAGGCCTATACTGACGCAAGAGCAACTGAGAACATGCTTCCATATGCCTGTGTGTGTGTGTGTGAGAGAGAGAGAGAGAGAGAGAGAGAGAGAGAGAGAGAGAAAGAGAGGGAACGTTTGTGACAACTTGCCCAGGTATCCATCTACAGATATATCGTATCGGTGTTGTCCGATATGCAATATGAAAATTGCAATATTATAATATTGACAACTTGTTTACAGACCATAATGCACATACTTGGAACTATTTAGAAATGTCCTAATCGGCCCCAGTGTGTGTGTGTGTGTGTGTGTGTGTGTGTGTGTGCGTGTGTGTGTGTGTGTGTGTGTGTGTGTGTGTGTGTGTGTGTGTGCGCGCACGCATGTGTGCATGTGTGCAAACTTGTGCCATTGTGCACTTTTTGCAGTTGTGTGCTGTTTGTCTGCATAATTGCATGTGTGTGTGTATGCATGCGTGCGTGCGTGCGTGCGTGCACGTGTTTGCAGAGGTAGGACTGATGATGTGTTAGGAGCTGTCGTCTAGGATTTGCCCACAGTGAGAGCTAATCGTGTGTGTGTCAGAGCGTCTCCAGGATTCTCTAAAGGTTACAGAGAAGTATGTTGCCAACTCCGTCCCTGACCTAATTTCTCTCACTATAGTGGTCCTGCATCCTACTTCAACGTGTCTTAAGTAGTGTGTGCGCGTTGTGTGTGTGTGTGCATGTGTTTAAAATTGGGGGATTGGAAACTGGAGCATAACTAAGCTCCAGACAGAAAGAGAGACAGACATAGTGTTTGAGGATCCGCGTGTGTTGTTGTGTATGTTTAATAGTAGGCTACTATTATTACTATTTAGCAAGCAGCTTGGATTTTTATCAAAACGCTGTCCTGATCTAAATCAAACAGCTTTACACCTGCCAGTAATTAACAAGAAGAATAGGCCTGATTTTCAACTTCCATCATCTGTTTAGCCTGAGTTATACTTCGAAAATACGAAAATAGTGATACATAAGCCCAGGCATGGGTATCCTTATAATACACCAATGTTGCACGCCGAAAATAGCAGATCTACAAGCTCACAACGTGGCGCCATGCAACATTGTTGTTTGTGAGCTTGAAGATCAGCTATTTTTGGAGCACTACACCATGGTACAACGGAGTGTAAATTAATTGGATTCAGACAGATTTACTGTTTGTACTATAGATAGTAGTTGAGTGCTAATGCTTTGACCTCCTATATCAACACTATAACCTACACTATAGTGTTTGGAAGGAAGGACACTGTAACGGTACTTCAATGACATGACTGAAATATCTCTGCCAGGCCGAAAGGCATGGCGAGAGAGTATGTTTTGCCCCCTGTCCGTCCGTCCGTGTGTGTGTGTGTGTGTGTGTCCGTGTGTGTGTCCGTGTGTGTCCGTCCGTCCGTCCGTCCGTCCGTCCGTCCGTCCGTCCGTCCGTCCGTCCGTCCGTCCGTCCGTCCGTCCGTCCGTCCGTCATTCTGTCTGTGTACAGCTAATCTCCGGCACCGTTGGCTTGATCGCAGCGAAACTGTGCACACACACTCCCTGGATGCCAATTCAGAACCTCTGCCCCAAAGTTTTCACATTGGCCTTTTATAGCGCCACCAGGAGGCCGATTTGTGAAAAACACATTTTTTGACAGTACTCCTACAGATTTTGTCCAAAAATCCCACAAAACGGTACACAATATCTCTATAGTCATTAAACAAAACTGGTCTTTCAGATTTTTCACATTCCATCCTGATTGACTAAAATTGGCTTCCAAAGTTTGCAGGAGTGCTCCGTTTTCAACAAAATGCCTCAAATCATGAACACAGCATGCATTTCCGTGGAATTTTGCACACACATTCCCATTAGGTCGAGGAAGAAATGCCACTTGATTTTTTTCAAAATAGCCTCATGGTGGCGCTATAACAGGCCGATTCGTGTTTTTACCTATAACTGCACGATCTGTGTAAAACTTTGTATGCACACTCTCTAGAGGCCAAGGAAAAACCTTTGCCCTGCATTTTTCACATATGCCTTTTATAGCGCGTAGTCATGTGATCAGTTTGATTTTTCATATTCCATCCTGATTGGCTAAGATTGACATCTAAAGTTTGCAGGAGTGGCCCATTTTGAACAAAATGCCGCAAATCATGAACGCAGCGCCCGATTGCGGTGAAACTTTGCACGCACATTTGCACTACGTTGACACCCTGCCACCTTTTTAACATTGCCCTATTATAGCGCCACTAGGCGGCCAATTTTTGCAACACTTTTCTTTTTTGTATTACTTTATTGTCTCCGCCAGGCCGAAAGGCATGGCGAGAGAGTATGTTTTACCCCCTGTCCGTCCGTCCGTCCGTCCGTCCGTCCGTGTGTGTGTGTGTCATTCTGTCATGTCTGTGTACAGCTAATCTCTGGCACCGTTGGCTTGATCGCAGCGAAACTGTGCACACACAGTCCCTGGATGCCAAAGCCGAACCTCTGCTCCAAATTCTTCACATGGGCCTTTTATAGCGCCACCAGGAGGCCGATTTTTGCAAAACACATTTTTGAACAGTACTCCTACAAATTTTGGCCAAAAATCCCCCAAATCGGTACACAGTATCTCTATAGTCATTAAAAGAAACGGCTCATTTCAGATTTTTCATATTCCATCCTGATTGGCAGAAAATGTCTTTCAAAGTTTGCAGGAGTACTCTGTTTCGAACAAAATGCCTCAAATCATGAACACAGCATGCATTTCCGTGAAATTTTGCACACACATTCCCATTAGACCGAGAAAGAAATGCCATTTGAAAATGTTCAAATCAGCCTCATGGTGGCGCTGTAACAGGCCGATTCGTATTTTTACCTATAACTGCACCGATCAGTGTAAAACTTTGTATGCACACTCTCTAGAGGCCAAGGACAAACCTTTGCCCTGCATTTTTCACATTTGCCTTTTATAGCGCCACCAGGAGGCAGACTTATGTAAAACACATTTTTTGATATTAAGCCTTCATATTTGATCCAAATTTCACGCAAATCGGTACACATGATCTCTATAGTCATGTGATCAAGACGGATCTGTTTGATTTTTCATATGCCATTTGATTGGCTAACATTGACATGTAATGTTTGCAGGAGTGGCCCGTTTTGAACAAAATGCCGCAAATCATGAATGTAGCGTCCGATTACGGTGAAACTTTGAACGCACATTCACACTATGTTGAGGAACAAATGCCACCCTTTTAACATTGGCCTGTTATAGCGCCACCAGCAGGTCAAATTTAGCAAAACACATTTTTAGAACAAAATGCCTCAAATCATGCATGCATGCAGTGTCCGATTGCCGTGCAAGGCCTAGGAATGAATGGCATCCTTTTCACATTGGCCTATTATAGCGCCACCAGGAGGCCATAATAACCTACCTGACCTGGCGGAGACTTGTGCTCCGAGGAGCACTTTTTCTAGTTTTTTTATTATTTTGTCCAAACATCATGCAAATCGGTACACATTATCTCTATAGTCAAGTGAACAAGATGGTTCCGTCCAATTTTTCATTAGGCAGTTGTATTGCCTAATCCAGAGGTTTTCAAACTTTTTGTGCCCATAAGGCACACCAAAGCGCAAGTACAAATTTCAAGGCACACCTGTATTCATATCATACAAAATAGCTTCCATTATCATTATGTAAATGTGTATTTGTATTTACTGCCAAATAAAAAGTTTAAAATATATATATTTTTAGGGTATTGAATGTGCCTCTGTTTTGGGATAAAAAAAAAGAGATAACTTTTCGTATAGTTATGTATTGCAAAATCCTAAAGCACACCTGGACTGTTTGGGAACCACTGGCCTAACTCTGCCTAACATAAGCAAGAGTAATAATATGATACAGTAGCTTGGAATATGTCCTTGTGGTTCTACCTGTCCTTGTAAAGCTACACCATACATATACATATAAACTCACTGAGCCAGCACCATCTTTTATACAATATTTGCCTACCTGCAAAATGTGAGCGTCCGTTCCTGTTGAATGAGAGCCAAATGGCATGACTCCACAGCAATGATCTCATCTACTGCCTCAGCTCTGCATTTTTAAAACACATAATGCATGCATTTCCTCCCTCGCCCGCATTTCTTCACGTTCCTCGGTTCTTTGTCGCGCACCGGTGCTTAACACATTGATTTAGATGCAGGGAGTCAGCCAAGATGCCCCAAGGCTGCTTTACCCTCCACGACCCAATTTATAGTTGCCCCCACTTTCTGTGTCAGCCCGGTGTAGAGCGGATGACCATGGTAGTGTGCGGTGTGTTTTCGTTCCTGCATTTGTTCCATTGTTTTCCGTTCCAATTCCCCAGCAATGAATGCCATTGTAACTGTTACTTGGAAAATTGTGTAAAATAGATCAGATCTTTGCCATAGCCACAGAGCTGTAGACAGCAGCTCAAATCAAGCCTATTAAGCTCTGTTTGAGGTGATGTTTTCTCGTGTACAAACAGAGGAACTGAGAAAAGTAGCTCATCTTAGGCCAAGTTCAACACATGGAATTACAGTAAGAGGGTCTGAATCAAGATCCCACACTAGAGTTATATTTGAACTATATGGATCTCACTCCATAGAGTCTCTGTGCATTCACACTGCTATCCCCAAACAACAACAACAACAACAACAACAACAACAACAACAGCAATTCACCCTCTAACCCTGTCACCTCTCCATCCCCCCTCCCAGTCGTAATATGAAAGGCAGATCGGTTTCCCTCCTAGCCTTGCTCTCTCAGTTATATATCTCTATCTCTTTGTAGCCTCATGTAGAGGTTGTGGACCCCCATCCCTTGGCTTCATTAATTCATACTTCATTGTATATGACTGCACCACTCGTATATATAGTATATAAATTACCCTTAATTCTTCCCCAGTGCACATGGATTCATAACGTGCTCAGCACATACACACCAACAGCAGCTCTCAACACACATAGAGAGAAAGGGAGAGAGAGAGAGAGAGAGAGAGAGAGAGAGAGAGAGAGAGAGAGAGAGAGAGATGCAGAGGGACGGAGGAGGGAGGGAGAGGGCAGGGCAGGGCAATCAAAAGGGGGATGAATCACACCAGGAATAAGGAGACGGCCAATGTAGGCAGAGGTAAAAAGAGGTCAAGAGAAATAAGCAAAGCGAGGGAACATGGGAAATCAAAAAGTACTGGGGAAAACAGAGGGGGTACCAAGAGAAAATGCAGTGTGAAAAAGGTGAGAGAGAGAGAGAGGGTGGAGAGAGAGAGAGAGAGAGAGAGATTGAGGAGAGGGAGAGAGAGAGAGAGAGAGAGAGAGAGAGAGAGAGAGAGAGAGAGAGAGAGAGAGAGAGAGAGAGATGTTTGGAAAAGGGACAACAAAGGCAGAGTCATCACTTGAATTGTGTCATTCAATATCTTTAAAATGTGGAGAATCAATGCTAACCAAGGACTTACGTTACCAACAATACCTGAATAAGTGAAAAGGAGAGAAAGAAAAGCTGGGAACAGCATTTTGTCTTATGAGAGAAAGGGAGGATGAGAGAGAGAGAGAGAGAGAGAGAGAGAGAGAGAGAGAGAGAAGAGAGAGAGAGAGAGAGAGAGAGAGAGAGAGAGAGAGAGAGAGAGAGAGAGAGAGGAGAGAGAGAGAGAGAGAGAGAGAGAGAGAATATTGAAGGCCTTGAAAAAAACGCACAGAGGCGACAAAATAAATGACATCAAATTCAGAGAAACACCCCCTCCTTCTTCTATTGGATGTGTTGTTCTGCTAGCCTGTCTCCGTCTATCAGTCAGTGGGCCATTAAAACCAGAGCGGGTGCTCATCAGAAAGCAGGGACCATTAATTGCTTTGTTTGTCTTATCGGATTTCTCGCTTCTCTTTTTATGGACATTACTATACAAATTAACTGTCCGTTCAGTTTGCGGTACTTTCAGTGGAGAAAATGAACCTGTCATCAATGTAATGAGTTGGGATGGGTGGTTGGGAGTGTTTGGTATGCGATGTATTGTTTGGTCTGTGGTTTATGAGAACTGTTTACAGGACATTCTGGAGAGAAAACATAGTGAACTAGTGCTGGAGCCTTCTGATTGCTCCATGGAGAAAATGAATTAGCATTTTTCAAACAGTTTCATAAGATTGTGTGGGCAAACCGTACTTAGCAGCACACCTCTGTAAAGGATCAATATTGCCACAAATCACACAAAACAAAGCTTTGTGTTTCTGTGAGCGTGGTATTGGGTGCATATGCCGGTTTGACAGAAGTCCTGAGCATATAGAGAAACTGCAGTGTTAGTCAGTCGTGTGGGGGGGGTGGGGCATGTAGCAACTGTATACTTGGGGATCTCTTTGTGTTAGACAGCTAGGTCTGTCCTTCATGCAGCCACCCTTACAAAGATGATTAATCCTATTAATAAATTAAATAGATATTGTCACATTTAAAGGTCTACTTAATCAGAGTGTTTGAGGGTATTACGATCTATATGGTTGGATATTCTAGCTAGACATTTAGCTTTTTGGTTTACCGTTGATACCACTTTCAGGGTCATACTCTCGCTTGCTGTCTAATTCTAATATACAGCCTAAATAAGACCTGGAGTTCTGAATTGACCTGTAACATTACTAAGATCTTTTTGTTGTTGTTTTGCATTCATGAGCTGTCAATACCTGGGAAATAGCAATCCTATTGATAAGAGAGTGGCTTGTAAATTGAGATCCATGAAGTTCTGTAGAGAAAGATCCATGAAGATCTGGTCTCTGTTCATATTTAAGAGCAGGACTGCATGTGTGTTTATGAGTGCAGAAGATGTGTTTGTGTTGTTGACCTATGGGGTGTTGCCAGCCTGTGGGGTGTAAAGACATCTTTCCTCCAGCAAGACTATAATGTGTGTACTGTATATCCTTGTACCCCCTGCTGGCAATAATGCATGAGTGGCTCTTTACACCCAACGGCTTGGATAAGCATTTGTACCCCTGTGAATCTCTCTGACAACAGGTATTATGGTATAATTTTATGTGAAGCCTAATGGAGCTCAAATAAGCCCTGAGTCGGTGTTCTGCCTGTCTGTCCGATTATATCACTGTCACTGACTCTGCAGTGCTGAAGACTATTTTGCACAATGATAAAAAGATACTAACAAAGTTAAAAACGTCAGTAATGAAATGATGACAGCTTAATGACGGTGACAGAGGTGAAATTTAATACTAATCGTTGCAGGTGAGGTACCGTACAATTCTCCAAGGGCCTTATAAGAAAATGTCAAGTGGGCAACTAATTCATGATTAATCAGAATCAGTATTGCCTGGCAAGCACTGTACAGGACATTTTAACACTGCTTTCAAAGCTGCTATATAAGAATATTATCTATTTTAAAATTATAATAAAGATACCTGGATAACTGGATAGATTTTGATGGCATTGGTTTCAGAGACAGTTCACCAAGCAAAGGACTGATTACAATGTGACACATGGGAAGAAGAGGACTCCAATATAAACATATAGGCCTACAATAGGCTACATATCACTATGTGTATATGTAGACAATATAAAATAGACAATCTACAAGCTCACAATGCGTCAGGTTGGATCACGCACATAAGTATCTTAACCAATGTGTGTCTCTCTAATCTCAAACTTGCACAGGCTACAAAATGTTTAAATAATGGCACATCACATGCTACAGGATATTATTAAGATAATTTGTGTAGATAATCGGTTCCGACCAGCATCGAATAAGGAACGCCCGAATGTCGGGAATGTTGCAAAATCAGCCCAGTTATTAGTGTGAGCCCAGCTTTACAGCTAGCCACAGTAACGATAAGAAGGATTTGCATACAATGATTTGAATAATTTCAAATGAAACCTGGACTTTTTTTTTATGGATGTCTTGTTGCCATACTATAGGTGATTGATCATATTGAACAGGTTATATTGCTTGTTGAAGTGTTCATCCCTCAACCTAAGGAGGTTGACAGTGGCATCACTTTTTAGTGCCTCACAAACTCTTGCATCATTGCTAGATTTCACTTGTGTCAAACAGATGAGTATAGTCAACTGCGCTTAAAGGTGGTGTAAGTGATTTGTTTGTGTTAAATAGCTAACCTGTATTCCCATTGCTAGAGTGTTCAATAACACCCTCTCCAGCTCTTTAGTGTACATGTTTTCTCTCCCACGAGAGAGAAACAACATAAAAGTGTACATAAAATAATATTGGTATACCAATCAGGAGAGAGAATTTGGAAGTGAAGAAACAAAAAACAAAACACAATTTTAACCACAACACTAATTCAAATTGAAGCTGATGAACGGGTTCTCTCTCCTGATTGGATGAAATTGGTCTCTCACCTGAAAATTATTATTCTTCAAATATTTGTATTGAATTTTGCCAACATATTTTATATACACACTTAGCAAACAGTCACAAAAAACACCACAGACACTAGTACTCAATACAAGATAAGTCATGTAAACAAACAAACAAATTATCGTGATTTATTTTGTTTGTACAATGAATTGGCACCTCCCACCTGAAAATGTTGTTTCTGTTTACGAAAGAGCTGGTGAAATGTGACTGAAAAACACTCCAGTAATTACAATCTTTTTTAACAAAAACAATGTTAACAATGTTAACAAATAAAATACCACACCTTTGTGTGTCAGTGTTTGTTCTGACTGAAACTGTGTTATCACATAAACGATGTGACAGATTTCAGACTTTGAGAATGTGCGAATATGAAAACACTTTTTCATACACTGTTGTGGCTAGGCACCACCGGCTAAGCGCCTAGCTCTATTGTGTTTATAAGCTCTTTCCATATAACAGCATGGATGAGTTATAGTTCAACATCTTCCTCACCGGACATGCACGTACGCACGCACGCACGCACGCACGCACGCACGCACGCACGCACGCACGCACGCACGCACGCACGCACGCACGCACGCACGCACGCACGCACGCACGCACACACACACACACACACACACACACACACACACACACACACACACACACACACACTGGTCACCAGAGACTGACCTAGCCATTACACATCATTCAGTCCAACGTACGCTAGTCATTAAAATAGCAGACTTCAGGCAAGCTGCCCGCTCTAGCCCACACCTGCATGCCATTCCCGGGTTCAGACAGCACTCTATTGCCGTCAAAGAAGAGGAGCATAGAGGTATGAGGTCAGAGAGAGAGAGAGAGAGAGACATGAAGGAAAGAGGGAGCTCTCCCTCCCACGAGAGACAAACAGATGGACCGCATTAAGTTATTTCTTTAAATCTCAATTATGTACCATCAAACAATGAGTAAATGTGTTTTTATGTAAGTTGGGAAGAGTTTATGATGTGTTTATATTAAAGGCATTTTAAGGTACGTTTATGGTAAATTGACAGGGAGAGAGAGAGGGGAGGGAGGGAGGGAGGGAGGGATGGAAGAGTAAAAATCAGAGCAAGAGAGAGAGTGGAGAGGAGGTCAGAGAGAGAAATTAGAAGAGAGAAGGTCAGAAACGGAGTGGAGAGGAGGAGGTGAAGGTTATAGGGGTGACAAGGATGAAGTGTTGAGTTGAGCTGTTTTGACAATGGCTGGGTGTGGGGCGGGTGGGGGGTTCTCTACAATCATGGCCCAGTTTAGGAGTCATCAGAGCTGACTGTCAGTCAGCCTGTCAGGTCCGTGACGCACCACATGTGTTGGTTATTGAGACCTGCTCTGTGATCGCACAATGGCCATTGTGTGAAAGTCATTAACCCGTCCTTCCCCCTCCCCGTTCAGTCTGTGGAAACAGCACACACATGCTGCTCAGTAAGGTTATGTGCTGTCAGTCCGTTTCCTGCCAGCCTCTGGTGTGTGTGTGGCATGTGTGTGTGTGTGTGTGTGTGTGTGTGTGTGTGTGTGTGTGTGTGTGTGTGTGTGTGTGTGTGTGTGTGTGTGTGTGTGTGTGTGTGTGTGTGTGTGTGTGTGTGTGTGTGTGTGTGTGTGTGTGTGTGTGTGTGTGTGTGTGTGTGTGTAAGAGAGAGAAAGCGAGAGAGAGTGACAGGGAAAGAGATGATGTACTGCATGTATTTGTGGAATAGAAAACATAGCATGCCCGGAGATAGCAAAAAACAATGTGTTTGTGTGTGTGTGTGTGTGTGTGTGTGTGTGTGTGTGTGTGTGTGTGTGTGTGTGTGTGTGTGTGTGTGTGTGTGTGTGTGTGTGTGTGTGTGTGTGTGTGTGTGTGTGTGTGTGTGTGTGTGCGCGTGCGCGTGCGCGTGTGCGTGTGCGCGTGTGCGTGAGTGTGTGTTAGGGGTGAAAACAACAATTGGAGACTATTGTTTCAGACTATTTGACCGTTATAAGCAGATGAAATTAAGAGTCAGTGACAGTTAATTCCTCAGCCCCCCTGCTGGGATGGACACAGAGACCCTGCCAGAGAAACTAAACCCTTTGTATGGACGTTCCGGGTGGAGTGGCGGCCTCTTTGTTCCTAATTTCTCACATTTGTCATTTTCATCCAGACGCACCATGACTGCATTCATCTATAGATACATAAGCCCAGGCATGGTTATCCGTAATTCATACTCTGCCGTGTGCTGAAGTCGTGCGTACATAGCAGATCTACAAGCTCAAACCACGCAAGTTTATAGATTGTTTTTTTTTATAAATCTGGCTTTAGTGGTACCAAGCTTTACACACGGAGCCACCCCGCCAAGTTCAGGGTTGGTTGAGTTGACTATAGCTGGAACAGAGCTTGATACAGGTTGATAAGTATTACTAGGTCCTTTGGGAGCGTAACGAATAAATGATCTATTTCACATGATCAAACAATCAATTTATTGATGCCTCATTCATACAGGTTAATACTTTTATTTGTGGTGAAAAATCTACCTAATTTCAAGATATAATTGTTACTTTATCCGCTCGCCACGTAATATTCCCTTCATTCTTCTTCTTTTGAGCCTAATCCAGATTTGGGTCTTTAATGTAGGGCTACACTGATGGCTACATTCACTTCAGGTAAGAAAAAGGACCACATCAAAGTTGCATTTATGTGGTTTTTCCACACCAGTTGAACATTTTGAAACATCTACTGGCTGCCATTAACATTCCACCGTGCCATTCAATAGCCCTACTGTGCAAGGCCTATTATACCTTGTTATGAAAATTATAGGCTGTTACATTCAAGAGAAGGTTAAGCGTTCTTATTTAAGGGCTGAGTGATCAGACATGAAAAGACTGGACATGTTCAGGGCCTTTCCCATAAATAATTCCAATAACAATGGCTTTATATTCTTTTTTGTTATCTGCTGGATGTTGGATGTATCTGTCTGTGCCATTACTGGTTGGAAAAAAGACTTCACTGCTGCCTATGCCTGCAGACAATAAGAATGATCGTACAATTATACTTTTAAGTCTTGTGAAAATTGCTTGTTGCGGATTTTCCGTATGTGGGACACATGCATTTGATGTCCTGAATTCGAGGCTATTTGTGAGCTGTATTCAAGCATGAACTTCAATTACATGTTGTAAAGGGATTATTCCATGAGTTTTCTTAGTCCTCCTCCACACACACATGCACGCACACACGCACGTCACCCACGCTCGCGCAAACACATACACACACACCTTATACACATCCCTACAAATGCCCATCGTGTGGTCTTACAGCACAATTTATTTTCAAATCAGTAAACTATATACTGTGGAGAAATGTACTGCACACAAAACTATGGATACACCTATGCCCACTAACTGATGTTATTGAGTTGTGAAATGTTTTGGAGTTTAGGATTTCAAACTACATCTACATCTCAGTATTAACATGATTTCAAGTTCAGTGCAGACCTCTGCCAAGGACTAAAAAGCTCCCCAGTTTGCTCATTTAAATGTTTAGCTTGATGGTGGCGCTAGAGGAAAGATCAGGACTCATTAACCCCACTAGATAACCCACGCTCGCAACCCACTGCTCCAATAGAGCTGAGGTCAAATACTAGAGCAGTGTAATAGCACATTGGCATAATGTCATTGACACTATAGCATATTAGGAGTCCACTAGTACCCATACATTTGGGGCTCAGTCTACTGTATGTGTTTCTGGTTATATTATTGGCCACTTATTTTGAATGCCCGTGGCAAACATTAAGTTTGACGAAAATGTCCACCACAAGCTGGCATAGTGATGACCCCTAGATATGCCCCCTAACCGCTTGGCTATAGGGTAGCCCCAAAACGATTTAGCCACTTTCAACCTGGCATCCCTATATTTTGGGCATGTCATATAGGCGACAAAATTCAAAAAAGTAAAAATATAACAATACAGAAAATGGCAGATCTGCAAGATCACAGCACATCACAATACGACACAAAATAATTGTAAAAGTATAGTTTAGGCTATGGCTGAATATTGACCAAGATTTCTGCCTCTTTTTTGGCAACACAACAGGACCCAACATCAGGGCCTGCTCAAGGGAGGGAAGAGAATGCTAATGGCCATGGCCTACTTCTCTGCCAGGCCACTCTGACTGACGGACTGACAGCGCTTGATAAATGACATTCACTGCCTTGACAGAGCTGAAAGGAACGCAGGCGGGTGTGAGGTGATTTAACTGGTAAACATTAGCCTCTCCCGAGGCCTGGCCCCTCTCTGGCTATAATGAGACTGCTGGTTGTTTCAGCTGAAGGCCGCGAGGCTAAGGCTAAGGTTCTAGGGTGATGATGTCTGAGCACAGTGGC
>NC_139940.1:26786180-26808680 GCF_963454915.1 Gymnoscopelus microlampas | reverse complement strand
GTGCGTCAATTACCATCTAAGTTCATTGTTGATGTTAATATTACTTATGTAACTAAAGCATGTTCATGAAGTTTGTAAAGTGCTAACTAAGCTAAGTGCTAACTAAGCTAATTCCTGTGGCTAATATCTATTGTCTGATTTAGCTCCATGCTTGTCAGTAATGGCTGACGTTCAGGGATGATTATAGTTGGGCTAATTTATACCCTGTCATTCTCTCACAATCCTTAATATGTTGGTTAATAAGAATAACTACTGCATATGAGTTTATGACTGTTTATTCTATGTATATTTGTCATGTATAATGCATTCTGCCTAATTCAAGCTGCAATACTTTCTACTCACAGCTGCATATGAGAGTTTCTCTACATAATAGGATTGTATTTGGATGTACTTTGAGTACTAAACTAAACTATCTAAACTGAAGTGTATACTATTTGGTATTGTATCTTTCCAGCTAGATGACACCATTTGACTGGTTTGATATGTGTGTGATATGTTAGACCTCTGGCTCTGGTACATTGTATTTATATTAGAGCACTTATATGTGTCTTTATTCTGTTTATTCCCAGAAAACCACATACACATTTTCATTGTTGAACTTTACTACATGCCTGTACGACTGCAAAAGGAGAAAGTAAAAGGATAAAAAAAAAACAACATCAAGCCTCTGGCCGACACACCGACATGAACCTAGTGAACAATAGCAATCTGACAGCACCCCAAATTCAGCATAGCTGCATTCCCTTCACTACAGACTGCCTTTTTTTTATTGATAAGGTGCTATACCTGGACTAATGTTTCAATGCCAGAAGCATCTTCATCAGAGTCATAACTCTGATCTGATGAACCAATCCTGCAGATGTGCTATTCTGGTCTAATAGAGATGGTTTTATACATATATTAATGCCCTCATTATGCCTGATGATAGTACTTAAACAGTTGTGTTCTTTGTTTTTATGCATAACTGTCCATTCCCTCTTTCCTGATCCTTCCCAAGGGTTCTTCTTCCTTTTTCCTCAGGGTTTTTTCTTGAGGATTTTTTCTTGCCTGATTGAGGGTGTAAAACTTACACCCTCAACCAGTGACCAAAGGACACCGGTGTAGTTTTCCAAAGCTCTTCCCATAATTTAGATATTAAAACTTGTATTTTTGATTCTCTTAATGTTTTTATTTCACACTGCATTTTTGGTAGTTGGTTTTAGTGCGTTGTTTTTAGTGCGTTGGTTATATATAGGAATAACTGCCATCCAGCAAAGTACGTGGCTGTGAACACAGAAGTTATGACTTATCTGTACTTTCATATCTACATTTTACACATGACAGGGAGTTTATCTAATAACGATCTGATATCCATATAGCAACCTAAAATAAAAAAGCTAGACTGTTGACAGAATGACATATACTACAGAGCCTAAACCGTAGCCTTAATGACATTTTTGTCATGTCATTAAATGTGAAAAAGCTGTAGGCTATATATATCTTTTGACTTGTGGAAGGATATGAAAGAGGCAGAGATACATTTTCTATCATCAGGCTCTATACCATCAGGTTACTATTGATATTGTAAAAAAACTAGGAAATTATGTGGATCTCGAGATCCACACAGAAACGGCATGGTTCCAGTGTGGATCTCTGACAGGACTCCAAAGTCATCTCTCACTTCATGTGACCAGCCTGTGAAATCAGACAATTAGAAAGTCTGTCGTCTATGACAGATGTATGACGTATGACTCCAAACGTGGACAAGGTTTGAATGCCATCACATTGACTTCCATTATACAATTTAAATAAAATATTTCAAAAAGTATAAAACGTTTTTTCGGTGGCATTGTGTCTTGACTCTCTGCATTCGTGACCGTCTGGTCTGACTGAGATTTGAGTTTGACTGAAACACACCCAGCGTGCCGTGAAAACACACCGGTAGGGGGCCGTTCTTCCGGTGTCGAGCAAGTGATGTGATTGGGCCATCACGCAAGCTCTCCCGGCCCCGCCCCTCTTCCCCCTCTTTCAATGGGCCGCTTCTGGAGTGACCGCGGCGTGTCAAGGCGTGGCTAGACTAGTTTTCGCCCCTGTCTGCCGTCCCATAGTCATGTGATAAAGACGCATCTGACATTTTTCATATTCCGTCAAGGAATATAGGCTATACACTACTCAACATGAAAACATATAAAATATTAATATTATCCATATTATCCAGCAAAATGAAAACATTAGTGCAGCGTGACAAAATGAAAACACCATTACATTATTATGAATCGCATTAACCACATGAACCCCAGCATGCCTATTCTGGGGGGAACATTCGCCAAAATAGCCGATCTACAAGCGCAAAACGGGTTGCAGTGCGACGCATTGGAAAGCAGAGGGGGCGGGACTTCAGCAATTACAGCCCGTCCCGTAAGACCACGGTGGTCTTACCTCACAGATTGTGAGGTTAGGGTTAGGGTTCCGGTTAGGGTTAGGCATAGTGTTTGTGAGGTTAGGGTTAGGTTTAAGCATAGTTTTAGTGAAGTTAAATGTTAGGGTTTAGACGCAATCAAGGCGAAACACTAAGGAAAGAGGGAGTCTCATGCAAGAGCGCTTCTTTTTGTAAAAAAAAAAACATACCCCACACACACCCAACCACCCAACTCCCACCGTGCCAACGATACACTCTGTCACAGAGAGTTGGATGTTAAGTGCTGTAGACGGATGGGGTTGATGGTGGTGGCATGGGACCCTGGCAGGAGCAACAACGCAGAACTTTCCATTCCATTGATTGCAATCAGGGAGAGTTTTGGATGGGGGTACCACTGTTACAAGTACAGATGCGGCTGCAATACAATCATCAAGTGTGTTTCTCGGTGGGTTCAGAAGCTGTTTTATGTGTGTGTGTGTGTGGGGGGGGGGGGTACAGCAACATGCTTAGATGTTTGCGCTGAGGTAACATTTCCCGTGTGATCATTTGCAGTGTGATGCGTGGTGCTGATGGTAATGCTTGCAGCGAGGCCTGATTGAGTGATTTTCCCAGTTTGGATGTTGCCAGCTTCCTCCTCTGTTTCTCCACTAGATAATCAAATCTGGTCCTGACCTTAACCTCACACATGCAGAGATCAGGATTGGTGACACCTGCTGGCAAACAGAGGAGGTGCAACTGGAACATTACAGTGAGCAATACCAAATATGTCTATATTTAGAACTAAGGTTCACTCTTTTCATCTTTATAGAGTGTTGTTTTTTTGTCTGAGCATATGATGTATAGCAGCACCACTGGTTAGGCCATAAATGCCTTGCTCAATGGTATCGTAACAACAGCAGTTGTTGAGGGATGGCAGATTTTGACTCATTCATTTTCCTTGCTGAGATTTTCCAAACAGGTCTGAAGTGATGCTGAGAGATGACAACAACTATCTATCTTTCTCTTTCTGTCTCTCATTGTGCATTGATATCTTTCTCTTAGTCCCTTTCTCTGTATCTAGCCATCCATGGTCCATTGAATTTAGTTTTTAACATTTTCTATAGTGTATGTATGTATTGTCCGTAGATTTCAGTGAGGAATGGGTGAATCACAACAGTTTTGGTTTGTGTGTGTGTGTGTGTGTGTGTGTGTGTGTGTGTGTGTGTGTGTGTGTGTGTGTGTGTGTGTGTGTGTGTGTGTGTGTGTGTGTGTGTGTGTGTGTGTGTGTGTGTGTGTGTGTGTGTGTGTGTGTGTGTGTGTGTGTGTGAGAGAGTGTGCGTGCGTGTGTGTGCATAATATTCATGCAAGCACATACAGTACATATGTTTATGTCACGCTGTGCACATGTCTCCGGGGGTGCAGTGACGGGGGACAAAATATGCTGTCTACAGCCCAGCACATGCTAGCGGTGTCAGTGAGCATACTAACACCTAGTCACGGATCAAACACATGAAAAAGGCAAACAGAGGACCCCTGCCATCCTCTCTATCTCTGTCTTCTCTCACCTTCACTAACACACACACACACACACAAGCATGCACACATGCACGCACGCACGCACACACAGCTTCTCTTACACACAATATGCATGGAGATTTATAGGCATGCTTTCAATGACTGAATAATTTCCCTGTGTCCCAGAGGGTGCTGTGTGCAAACAGAAAGGGAAGTGGTACCTACAGTATATACCTGCCACTTGCTTGACTGCCATAGCAATCCTCTTCCAAACAGCGTAAAAATATAGAAGCTAGCACTCAGAGCTTGACTTTGATGGCTTAGCCTGTGGTTATTGAGAAGCTGGAACAAAGCTGTAAGAGGTGGCATGTGTCCCAGGCGGCGTTACACATGTACTGCCTCCAAGATGGCAGTTTGCTGAGAAGATGGTTACTGGGGTGGGTGGGGTCCAATCCATCGTGTCCCCATCGTGTCCCAACTGTTTCCTTCGCCGGTTCGCCCTGGCGATGTGCAAGTCACTGATTGTCACTTTGTTCGGATCCTCTGACTACACATTCTGTAGCCTGCACATTGATGGCTGATCTTGGTACCTCAGCGGCGAAGGGCAGTGTGACATTTCTTGCTGAGATTTTCCAAACTGGTCTGAAATTATGTTTTGAGGTGGTAGTTTAGTGGAGGGGGGGGGGGGGAGAGTATCGAAAAGACGGTCAGAAGTGGTTGGTGGGCTATGTCAAATGGAACACCATGTGCAGAAGTCCATTTCAGCATGACAGCTCCATACAGCAAAAGAGAGAGAAATAGAGAAGGAGAAAGCCGAATGATGAGTGAAAGAAAAGGTGAAGGAGGTGTCAATGAGACAAGAGGGAAGACTAGTCCAGGGATGGAGGGAGGGAAGGTGTGTGCATGCATGTGTGTGTGTGTGTGAGTGAGAGACGGATAAGGAGTGAGAGAGAAAGAGAGAAAAACTAAGAAAGACACAGAGCAAGTGAGAAAAAGAACGAGGTTCTGAACGAAGAGAAGCACACTTGTCAACACTCTTGACCTTAGCCTGCGAGACTCGAGGCTCAACCCGATTGCCTTATTTCCCACTCTTTTTCTCCGCTGTCACTTTTCTCCCCCATTTCTCCACAGCAGAGACAGAGAGAGAGAGAGAGAGGCGTGCCAAAATGTGATGAAAGACTGGTGTGAGTGGCTGTGACACGACATTTGACACCGCCAACTCCAGACCCATTCCCATGTCACACACACATGCTCCCTCTCGGGGTAAATTGCTGTAATTTGTGTGAGTTTCTTTGAAAGACAGCCGAAGCAGGCAGGGAGTTCCCTCATGTATTTTTTGGGGGGGACTTCAATAAGGAAACGATCATTTTCTGACTGCTGTTTTTTAATGCCTAACCTATTATCCATTAACTGTCGTAAAAACGACATTGATTGCCCCCCCCCAACTCTTTTCAGCTCTTTGGGTGCTGCAGCGCATGTGAAGGTGAACTCCATATTCAGTCTGGTGTCTGTTTCGTTTACCTCGAGGGACAGGTAGAACGTTTTGACTTGAATGGTAATCTTCTTTCTAACATCGTTTCTTTTCCAACATCGCAATGTTGAAAAAATGTGACTGGGGATTTGTCGTATCCTATATTCCACCCGTATCTCTCTCACTTAAACAAAATAGGATTTTGTTAGTCACATTCTCCAGATGAGAACAACACCCCCACAGTAAAAAATTAAAATAAATGTCCAAGACTAAATGGTGCAAAACAGTTGAGAGAATGTATTTGTTGATTTCTAGGGATCTATTGTTTAGGCATTCTACAGGGACGTGCACAGATAGACTCTAGGTAGTGCTAGAGCCCCTGCCCTTTGCCCTCTTGACCAGAAGTGCCCTTTTGATAGGTTTTCAGTTTACAGCAGGGGTCTTCAACAGGGGGTCCAGGACCCCTAGGGCAGTGTTTATCAACCGCGGTAGATGGTACACTTTTGTACCGCGGGTACTTGCGAGGTGTACCGCGAGCTTTGAAGAAAGTGTGAAACCTTTTTTTTCATCTTCTCCATTCATTGCACTGACCCAAGTTTATATATTTGTAGGCCAAAGACATTTTGTAATGTTCAAGGTTTCTTTATTACATCTTGTGTATATGAGAGTAAATATTATATATATATATATATATATATATATATATATATATATATATATATACACGCACCATATATCTAGGTGTACCCTGGGATATTTTGGCTAAGCCAGGTGTACCTTGGCACCAAAAAGGTTGATAAACACTGCCCTAGGGGGTCCTCAGAGTTACTACAGGGGGTCCACCAAATCTTTATGTGATATGATTTTTCTTTTTACCATAACAGCTCGAAACCTAGCATCCCTTTTCTGAGGAGAACTTAAGCCAAAAAATAGCAGATCTACAAGCCCACAGCGCCTCGCAGCGCGAGGCGTTGTGGGCTTGTAGATCGGCTATTTTTGGCAAATAGGTATAGGTGCAGAGGGAAAAAGAGCAGACCAAGTAAACAAAAAAAAGTATAATTTACTTGAGCACCTGCCCCTCAAAATGTCTGTGCACGCCACTGAGAATTACCATGACACAAAGAGAAATATGTCTGTGATCCAGGCCACAAAACCATGGTCCACTTGCATTACAGAGAGCTTCTCAGATAGCCAGAGTGTTTGGATGTTGTTGAAGGTTTTGTTTTCCCTAGGGATACAGGTGTGCCTTGACAGTTTTTGACTTGCCTATTGGTATGCCGTGGGCTCAAAAAGTTGGAAAAGCACTGCCCTACAGTCTACTCTTAAAGGAGTAGACGTCCTTACAGTATGTCTGATTTGGGACAATACACACGTCGTATACATGTATTGTGTTATACCAGTTGTGTGTTCTGCCGTGTTACGCTATATACGTAGTATGACCAGAACATTTTCGTAGCTAAGCGTAGCCCTCTACTAACCATTTAATCCATTGAAATGCGCTAGCGTATCTCCACGACCACGCGCATGTCGTGCAGGGAATGATTATCATATCCCTCCGGAAAAACCTAAAACACACCACTGTGGTAGTATACTGTAGTGCATACTTTATCATCCGTGCTATTTCACCGTGTTGTATGAGATCGAGTTGTTTTTACCCCACTCGTGTTGTCAGGGCTGTTGTTTAATCAGGTTTGCTAGTTATAGACAAGAGTTATGTTTTTCGCCCATTCCATCCATTTTTACCCTCATAGGTATTTTACTCTCTCATTGTTAACAGTCGCCATTCAGGAGAATGGACATCAGCTGTGCTGCCCACTTCCAAAGATCATTTGTCAGAGGATACTGAAGAAACATAACTAAATGTATGGAGGCGTTATACTGTATGTGTCCAGCGGGAAATTAGAGAAGTTTACCAGAGAGTCAAATAAATGTATGTAATGGTTGCAAAGTTTTCAGACCATCTAATACCGGTAAGTCTAGGCCAACCTAGTCAATAATGACATAACATTTTGCAATTTTCATGTGAAATATGTTTATCATGTTCTGTAGATCTCATCAATAGGTCTCTGCACCTAGTATGTCTCTGTAACTGCGGTTATAGCTGAGTGGTTGGTGAGCCAGCCTACGAAGCCATAGGCCCGGGTTGTCCCAGGTTAGATTCCAGACCAGCTCAGCAAAGTGTCAATGTGTCCCTGAGCAAGACTCTTAACCCCTAATTGCTCCCTGAGCGCCTTAGAATGGCGCTCACTGCTCCTAGTTGTTATAGGATGGGTAAATGCAGAGCACAAATTTCACATATGTGCAAATATACAGTGAAAAACACCCTAAGGAGTGGGGACTATTTTATTGGGCCAGTGATTATAATTCCCGTTCATTATGATGCATTTTGCACACAATGTAGTTGTTTAAAGTGACACTATCCACTTGAATGTCTGAAATAAGCTACAAAGGAGAAATTATTAACAAAATCATTTTCTACTTTGTTTTTGTACTTCAGAGGGATTTTCTAAGTGATAAAACACGCACGCACACAGACACAGACACACACACACACACACGCGCATGCACACGCACAGTCATCCACGCGCGTGCACACACACACACACACACACACACACACACACACACACACACACACACACACACACACACACACACACACACACACACACACACACACACACACACACGCAGCAGCAGCACACCTTGTTTGATCTTTAACAGGGTAAAAAGAAGCCTGAAGTTTCCGTCGATTTAGCAGTGTGAAGAGAAATCTCTTCTCACTCCAAAGCCTTGAAGTACCTCGAAAAAATATTGATCTCTGCAAAATGCACTTTATTGAAAAGATCCACTTGACAAATGATTCCACTCGGAGAGCTATCATTACCATACCATGAATAGAAAACAGCAAATTGAAGCTCCTATAGCACCATCACAACCTCCAGACTGAGGCTTTTGCATGGCTGAAAGAAGGAGGGTCATACGTACATGTTCCTATTCTGAAAACAAGTACATTAACCACTTAAGCCCTTTGTTGAACAACAAATAGCGAAATTAATCTATACTCTCTAAGCTCTCAACATGTCTTGAGCTTGTAGATCTGCTATTTATGAACACATTTATTATGTTTTTACTTTTCTTTTTTTCCGGCTATAATGACATGCCCAAAATAGGTTCACCAGATTGACATTAGTTAAATTCGGAGCAGTTGTTTGTTTGGCTTTTGCTGTGACCTTGACACGTGCACACTATGATTTCTAGAATGTGACTTGTGTCAGATTGTAGTATTGGAGAATTCAAGTGGCCAACCTATCCTATGTAACATTTACTCCAAACCTTTTCACTTACTAATATGTGCAAGCTAAGCAAAGGACACTTGTGTTGTGTTCAGTTACAATTGATTTGATTTAGTATACTGTTGAAACTCTTACTCTTTTTTTCCCCCCTTCTTTAAAAAAAGAAAATGATTTTCCTATGTTCTCCCCAATATAGTCGTTATGCCAATTAATTCCTCCCCACACACATTTCTGTGTTGTCACTGCTGTCGTATCCTACTGACTCACCTGCCAGTGAGGAGCCCACACCGAGAGGAAGTAGGGTCTTCGTCCTACTCCTCCCACCCAACACTCCCTGCTGACAGGTGCCGCCCCAGCCCGTAGGATTACATGCCGGATGCACCACGGTGGATTTGAACCCACAACCTCCACGGTGGTGGGCAGATACTTTACCACTGCATCACCCGAGCGCTAACATGCAATCAATAAATAATGTTGCTGTATGAAAATTCTAATCTTCCTCCAACAGGAGCTTCTTCAATTGTATTGCATTAATGAGAGGAATTTATCCAGAATCCCGCTCTGTGAGACGGAATATAGATCCAACCTTGAAAATAGTTAAATACAGCTTTAAGGCTCTTTCTAGATGTTAGGGAGTAAAGGTTAGATTAAGTTTATTCATTGTAAAATACAATAAATCACAAAACCTCTTTTACTCTACCAAGTATCACAAATCCCATGAGGAGCTGTACACTTAAAAACCCCAAAATTGTATATACATGAAATTAGTTTTCCAGCACATATAGAAATAAAACCCAATGTACACAGGTAACATTATTTAAAGGCAATAGAAGTCTGCATGCATGTCAGGGGCAACAGCTGATGTCCAGGATAGCTTTGTTTGGAGGCAAACTACTCCTGAATTCTAGAGGTGCGTGTGCTAAAAAGTGTTCTATACAGTAAGTGAAATAGCCTACTGCTTCAAGTCTGAATGCATTTAAAAAGAAGTGCCATAAAATCAAATAGGAAATTGATTCATTCTCAAATATGGTGAAAAGAAAATGGCGGAAAAACAATATCTTAAATAATTTGTATATTTAAAATACACCAATGTATACAACACCTCTAAAATCTGACTATCAAAAGTATGGTACAGGTATGTCCAATTACACAGCATGGAATATTATGGTTGCAGGCAGTCATAGTGAGCTGTTGCTGAGTGTACAGACAACAGAGTCTGTCTCATAATCAGAAGGTCACCAGTTCGGTCCTTGACTCGCCCATCTACATGTTGAAGTGTCCCTGAGAAAGACATTTAACCTCAACGGCTCCCTATTGAGCCTTCAATCTGAGCAAGCAATCTGTGGGGGTGAATGGATAGTAATTTCCCCCTTATTGAGGTGATACAATATTCCTTTGAGGGGTGAGTATCAGTGCAATGGACCATGAGATCATTACGCAAGATAAAATATTTTAAACGTGATATATTATATACTATCATATAAATAATAGGATAATAGGAATTAGGCAAAATGTGAATATATTCTCCTAGAAGGAGGCCTAAAAGTGTTGCGGTGAGCAGTGGCACAGGCAAAAGTCATAACTCAAAGCAAATCTGAGGTCTGTAAAGTTGTCCACCACCTTGGCTCAGAATACAGATGCTCAGACACTTGGTCTGAGTCCAAAGAAACGAAGCAACGGCTGTGTATCCTTGAGACTCTCTTTGAAACAAAACTCACTCCTTCCTAGAACACTTTTAAATTGTGGAGCAGAATACCAATCTCTCTCTCTCCCTCCCCTTCTCTCTGTGTGTGTGTGTGTGTGTGTGTGTGTGTGTGTGTGTGTGTGTGTGTGTGTGTGTGTGTGTGTGTGTGTGTGTGTGTGTGTGTGTGTGTGTGTGTGTCTCTCACTCTGTCTCTCTGTCACAGACAGTGTGTGTGTGTCTCTCTCTCTCTCTCTCTCTCTCTCACTTTCTCTTTCTCTCTCACTTTCTCTCTCTCACTCTGTCTCTCTCTGTCTGTCTGTCTGTCTCTCTCTCTGTGTGTGTGTGTCTCTCACTTTGTCTCTCTCTGTCTGTCTGTCTGTCTGTCTCTCTCTCTCTCTCTCTCTCTCTCTCTCTGTGTGTGTGTGTGTGTGTGTGTGTGTGTGTGTGTGTGTGTGTGTGTGTGTGTGTGTGTGTGTGTGTGTGTGTGTGTGTGTGTGTGTGTGTCACTCTACAGTCTATGGTCTCACTCTGTCTCTCTCTCTCTCTGTCTGTCTGTGTGTGTCTCTCTCTCTCTCTCTCTCTCTCTCTCTCTCTCTCTCTCTCGCTAACGGTCAAAGTTGTCCCTGCAGAGTTGAAAGAAACTGCCTGTGGGCGTGCCACAGACCTGTCGGTCCTTCCTGTTCTGGCATCTGATTGGCGGTCCTACCAGTGCCATTGAGAGAGCCTAGTGCCAGGGTTGCCATATCGGCTTATTATAAGCGATTTTGGGCTTATTTTTCTGTGAAGTTGCTTGTAAAAATTGGTAGTTGGCTGCGGGTTGCGGTTTATTGGTCTTGTTTCTAAAGTGTACATACTTATTTAGGTTTGCTTCCAAATGTTTTAATTATTATTTAAACCAGTGGTTCTCAAATATTTTAGCATTTAATTGTGCTCTTAGAATGATTAAAAAAAAAAAAAAAATCAAAATATTCCACATTTCATTGCAAGAGTTTTTGAAAATATCAGATCTACACGATGCATTTAGGTTTACTTTTTTTCTGCTCATGTGGCCTAAGTTGCTTCTTTTGGGCTTGTTGCCCTAGACCTGGTTGCTTGTTTCTCTCGCAAAACCTGGCAACACTGCCTAGTACCACATGGAGCTCTGTCTGTGTAGAGCACATCCTCCTCCTCGGTCCGCGCAACTGATGCTGCACTGGATGCCAACTTCATACTTTGAAATAGAAGTCCTTTATTTGAGCATAAATACTTTTAATTTACTTATTTAGAGACAAAAAGGCTATTCTCTACTTTGCCATTCAGCACTTGTCAGTTTCGTGCGCTGGTGAACTTTCTTCTTGTTCATCCGGAGTGATCATTTGGAGATCTGATTTGATGGAAACATGACGCAAAGTTCTACCGGACGGCGTGCCCTGCACACCTTGGCGCTTGTTGTCGCAGTGATGATGTTGTTTTCAGTGGCACGTGGAAAACTGCCCGTGTATTACGGACAGATCGCGGAGAATTCCCCGGCTGGGACCGTGGTGGACGGGGTGGCTCTGTCTGTCGGAGCCGGGGGAGACTGTCATGGACTGGAACTTGACGCCGGTCTGGAGGGAAATTACGCCTCGGACTTTGACTTGGTTTACCATCGAGGGAGACGACATCTAGTTTTAAAATCGGCAAAAACTTTGGACCGAGAGTTCATCGCGGAGTACAGGTTCAAGGTTGCGCTGGTGATGCCGGGGTGTTTGAAGAAGAGCGCGGTGACGATCCAGATCGAGGTGACGGATCAAAACGACAACGTCCCCCAGTTCACCGACGGGAACAACAAAACGATAGAGGTGGACGAGCTGACGATGGTTGGGTCCGAACTGGCCCGTCTCGACGCCAAGGACGGAGACGCCGAGATGAACGGACGGATCACTTATTACGCGTCGCCCAAATCTCATTTCATCCACGTGGTTCCCCAAACCGGACAGGTGCAGCTGATGCGCTCTCTGATGGGGATCTCCGGCTTCACGGCGCACGTGTACGCCAAGGATAACGGACGCGTAGCGCTCGTCGGCGAGCCGGCGACGCTGCGCTGCGATGTGCGGACAGCTGCCTTGCTCAAGGTGCACAGGCCCCGCCGGGCCGTGTCCGAACAGCTGCTGTACACCGTGACCGTCGCGGAAGATATCAACGTCGGGGACTTGATCTTCACGGTTCCGGACCAGAAGTTTGACAAGAAGTGGTTCGAGGTCATGGCGTCCGAGGCCGATCAGTCGCCGGTCCAGATAGAGCGCGACTCGGGTCGTGTGTACCTGGCGCACAGGCTGCGCTCCCCCGCGGAGGTCATCGTCAAAATACAAAACCTGCCAGGTAAGTCTGTAGTGTTGTTGTTGTTGTTGCGCGTAAAGATATAGGTCTGGTCTGGTGGTCTCTAGTCTGTACCCCAGTGGTTCTCAACCTTTTCAGGTTGCGACCCCCCAAAATGATCATATATGAACTCGGGACCCCCCACCCTGACAAGCACATGGAATTGTAGGAGTTGTTGAGGCACATTTTGTTTGACTAGGTTCCACAGATTAGAGATATCTACAAGCTCGCAACGCCTGGGCGATGTGAGCTTGTAGAGTGGTTATTTTCACACTTTCTTATATGATTTGACAATTTGGTCATTGTTTGACCAGTTTTTATACTATATTTTGTTGATTACTTTTGATGCAATAGTGGTATTTTTCTTTATTTTTGTTGATGTATTAAAAAGGTCTTAAAAGTCCTTAAATTGTCACTTTACTGTCATCTGGACCCCCCCCACCCCCCACACCAAAAATAAATAAATCATGTGGGGGGTCCCCCAAGGGGTCCCGATCTACAAGTTGAGAAACACTGGTCTACCCAAATGAAAATCCATGAAATGTGAATTTGCACTGTAAATCTGTTCATTTAACTCTGAGGGAGTGCAATCAACAGTGAGGTAGTGCGATTCTGATTTAGTTTTCTGGGTGCGTGATTGTGTCTGTCTGACGTGGTTGAAAATGAGGAATGTAGCCTGTAGGCTATTTGAAAGTCCAAATAGACTTCAAGTAATTAATTTTCACTGCCTTGTTCATAGTGTAAAAAAAAAAACTCCTGCAACAGTGCCAATATTCCAAAGAGTGCACGTTATGAGTGTCATTCTATGCTGATTCTAAGGATTGTTTTAATATCACTTTGATTTATAACCAGTCCAGGTTCTGTAAAGGCTCAAATTGTTAACTGATTGCTGTATAGTAGATTGATGCTTTTGCACCTTGATTGACTCGATTGCCATCGGAATGTTCCGGAGGGTGGCAGTCAGACTTTGAACAAGTGTGGTATTCATTGAGAATTCTATACGGTGTGCATTTCTGGTCCCTGGGCACTGAGCACGGGTTACTTTCCATTATAGTCTGTTGGCCTAATCATCACTGGCTTTATTTGTCCCTGGTGTTAATCTTCACAGATTTGTTGTTTGCTTGTGTAAATGATGTGTCAGTTCTTCTCGCATTGACTTGTGAAACACAGGTTATACACATCACTGGCACCCCATGTTAACACAACTTAAACCCCAGCATCCATATTTTGGGGAAACCTTCAAAATAGCAGATCTACAAGCTCACAGAGCTTAGTGTGAGGTGAAATGCCTGCCTAACAAGTCTAGCCAGAGACAGTCGAGGTCAATAGTCTTGGCTTTAACTTTAACTGGGTTGCTTCTGGAAAAATATGCTATTGTAGGCTACCATACCCAAATGCTGACACACATCTGAACCCAAGATGAAGGCATACAAATGCAGGGTTTCAGTTCACAAGTAGTATGAATAAAAGTGATCATAATGTGGTGGCTATGATGTTGATGCTGCTGATTGTGATTATTAGATGATAGATAGATAGATAGATAGATAGATAGATAGATAAGGCATATAGTCTCATGTGATGATATATTTCTTAATGCTTCACTATCATAGATAATTGTGCTACGGTTATGTCTGAAATGCAACAGTCGGTTGATGTGTTTTAAATATTGATATATTATGAAGTTAACAGTTTTACATCCAGCAGCCACAATGCGGTGAATACTGAATATGAATGGAGCAGGACTGAGCTAATTTCACCATGACTAAATAAAAGGTTGCCCAGATGCAGATGTGATTGCCACCTAAAGTAAATGTTTGGGTAAGCACCTACATTTCTACATCTGTTTAAGGATAAGGTTACTGGTCCAGTGTCCTGGTTGGATCTGGGTAATCAGTTCATCCAAACCTAAAATCTGCTGTTTATTTGGAGTAATTAGTTGTATTTATTCACCTGGACCGTCCTGGTCTGGGCACATGTGGCGCTGAACGTCTAAAACAACCAAACTTCAGACGGTAGTGTTTGTTTGTCTAAGGGACTTTGGAGCTCTGGTTTAGTCAGGTTTTGCTGATCTGGCCAATGTGAACACAGGGGGAGAATTCTCTCGGTTAATTGGATCGACACGCCTGTGAGAGTGTGGTCTAAACTCCCCGCTGATTAAGTCTGTATGTCTTTCATCGCTGAAGATGTAATTCTGTCTGCCCTCATACAGGGGATGGAATGAATGAGCCCAAAAAAGTTGCAGTCATGTTCAATTAAAGGGTAACACATGTCTGTCGCTGTGAACTGGGTCAGCCGGTTGCCTTAATCATTTAGATTGTCTCTGGCGTTCTGTGAGCTCTCGAAGGCAGAAAGTCTGCGATTAATTAATTACATATTTTTTCCCCCTCCCTTCTCCCTGAGAGAGGATGGTGTCGTCGTCAGTTAAAACTTTAAACTTGAGAATAGTTCATATTGATCCCATGCTGCTTAGATATGGGGCTTATGTCCATTTAAGTCTCCTGTAATGACACATGAACTGAACATGGTCGTGTTTTTTGTCTGTGTGTTTTGTAATTGACTAAGAGCTGGTGTTTACTGTATGTGGATTTGGCCAAGCGCAGCGGCGCTGTAAAATGTCAGCTTTTTCAACAGAGAAGCATGGGAGATAGCTTATGTGTCTGACATTTAGCCATCTGTCAGTGTCTCATAAGGAGGGGGTGGGTGGGGCAGACACGTCTCAGATATGAATGACGGTGAAAGTGGACGATATTTTCCGGAGCTAATAGGTAATATGTTGTGTTGTGTATTGTGCTCTTCTCTCCGACCTATGAGGTATGAGTATAGGGAACCACAATGCCAGCGTCTGCTGGGACACAATTACCACAGAAACTGTTGTCTTGCCAGTGCGCCACTGTGCCACATGCTGCCTGAGTGTGCATCTGAAGAGGCGTGGGTTTTGTCTTCCGAAGGACTTTGCACAGATTCAGTTTGCTAAAAGAGGCCTCTTGAAGTGTGTGTGTATGGAGGGTGTCTGGAGTGTTGTTGTAGATGGGGCGTCGGGGGGGGGGGGGGGGGGGGGGTATAAAAACCTCTGCATCTATGTGAAAAACACATACTTGTATGTGTGTGTGTGTGTGTGTGTGTGTGTGTGTGTGTGTGTGCGTGCGTGCGTGCGTGCATGCGCACGTGCGTGTGTGTGTGTGTGTACAGGCATGTACACATCTCACCTCTACGCTTACACCGACAGACATGTACAAAAGCCTCCCTCCCTCTGTATGCTGTATATCTGTCTCTCTCTCTCTCTCTCTCTCTCTCTCTCTCTCTCTCTCTCTCTCTCTCTCTCTCTCTCTCTCTCTCTCTCTCTCTCTCTCTCCTTTCTCTCTCTCTCTCTCCCTTTCTCTGTCTCTCTCTCTCTCTCTGTGTTGTGTTTTTTGGCAGGCCATCCATCACTCCAGGTGCCAGCTACTCTACTGAGTATATTCTATCCTTGAAACACGTGCAAATACACACATAGACACATACATACATGATCATGCACACACGCTCACACGCATTCACATGTGCGTTCTCTGTCACGCACGCACGCACGCACGCACGCACGCACGCACGCACGCACGCACGCACGCACGCACGCACGCACGCACGCACGCACGCACGCACGCACGCACGCACGCACGCACGCACACACACACACACACACACACAAACACAACACACAAACACACAAGCACACACACACACACACACACACCAGGCATCTGTCCACTTACACACTGCTGTCCTCTGTTTCTCCCTTCCCTTTACCTCCCTTTCCCCTGCCCCTCCCCAACACACACGCACCTCCACTCCACTCTAACCCATGGTTGTATGTTTGAGAGGGAAAGTGAATGATCTTGATTCTTGAGGACGCTCATATTCTAACATATTATCTAATTAAAAAGCCAGCCTTACTCTATTTCTCTCTCCCCCTCTCTCTCCCTCCCTCCGTCCTTCTACTCTCTCTCTCTCTCTCTCTCTCTCTCTCTCTCTCTCTCTCTCTCTCTCTCTCTCTCTCTCTCTCTCTCTCCCCCCCACTCTGTCTCCCTATGTGTGTGCAAGTGCATTTAAGTCACAACCTTGAGGTGATGTGGTCTAGTTACGAGCTGTATCTGATATGACTCCGTATGACTCCAAATTTGGTTTCAGCCTGATCAGAGCGCCATAAGTCTTCCCCTATAAAATGAATATTTAATACCGGTATTTCAAAAAGTGTAAAACATATTATGTGAAAAAAGTGGAGATACTTCTGTGGCCTATACTGATACAAAATAATTTTGGCACTGATCCGTCAAGCAGTTTGCGACATTAGCTCCACACACGCACTCACTCACGCACGCACGCACGCACGCACGCACACACACACACACACACACACGCACATGCACACGCACACGCACACGCACACACAGTTTCTAAAAATAACTGGAACTAAAAACATTTATAAAAAAAATATATATAATAGGTCATACAGTATGAAACTCTTAGTTAATTAGTTTGTGCTAATCTAAAAATGAGAGACACTCAATGGTTTGATATGACATGATATGATTGATATTAGGGTTAAATAATATTTTTTATCCATCAGTCATTTTCTGAAGGATTTTTTAAAACTTTTTGAAATGATGTTTATCTTAATTTAGTAAAACCTTTTATTTTCTAACAGCATGTCCCTGTGAGTGTCCACACGTGTGTGTGTGTGTGTGTGTGTGTGTGTGTGTGTGTGTGTGTGCTGTGCGTGTGCTGTGCGTGTACGTGTGTGTGTGTGTGTGTGCGTGTGCGTGTGTATGTATAGGCAATGTTTCGGGGTCACCATCCTTTCCAAATGCCTCTCTCTCAGCATTGACTGTGTTTGGCTGCTTAAACGATGGTAATGGATTGTGTGTCTGTGTTGTTTTGAAGTGTGGGAGTGCTTCTTATTTTTTTATCCCCCAATGTCCCAGAGGGATCCGGGCCTACAGCATCACCCATGAAAAGGTTTTGGAGAACCTCAGATCCATTGGGGAGAGTGAGAGAGAGATGAAGACAGACAGATATATAGACATCCAGAGAGAGACAGACAGACAGACAGACAGACAGACAGACAGTATTAGCCCTGAGGCCGATTCTAAAAACACCTTCAAAATCCTAGCCCAAAGTTTTCTGAAAAACTTGAAATATATATTAAAAAATGACAAAAAATGTATGTTGCTATATACTGTACACACTACATAGCAACAACAACCCCAAAAGGGGTTCCCGTATTGAAAGGTATTAGTTAGGGAATTTTAGCAATATGTGTGGACCATCTGTGAAAAAATTTACTACCAATAGCTTTCTTCACCAATGTGTTCTTATAGGTGTCTAGAATCACCTCTCAATTAATGCAAACACAAATCCTCGTGGAAAATCCTGGAGAGCCAATCAAAGTTAAGGAGCCCAGAGGGCTTGGGTGAAAGATATTAAAAAAAATAAAAGTCTAAAATGAACTTGTGAGGTGTCTAACTAGGGGTTTTCAGGGGTGCTGAATCCATTCCAACCATTATTTTTTAGTAAAAATGTCTCCCTGGACATCTGATATTGGTATATTGGTTATTGTTAGTGTATAATCTGTGTATAATCAATGGTAGGGGATTGGGGTGTTGTTGAATTGATTCTATTCTGAAAAATAAAGAGAAAATATTGCTAAACACTTGATAAGAGTGTACACCTACTGTGCACATGCTCAGTGGGATACACTGTCTGCATGTGGGGAAGGAGCGGGAGTGTTGCATCCTGGCAAATACTGTATGTCTGGACGATTTTAAGGTACGGTAGTTTATCTACTTTTTGGCATTTGTTTTCCTCTGCTGGCAAAACTTTTGATTACTGTGAATTTAGATGTCAATTTTCTCTAGCCTATTGCTTACATTGAACAACCATTAGTTAAACAATCATGAGACTTGTCTTTTAGTAGACCACATGGAAGAGGATTCTGTAGCTTGTGGCTTAAGGTGCTTCATCTGTGGTGGTCCTGAGACTGAGATTCAAAAGTCACCCAAAAAGGCTATGCACATTTTTTGTCTTATTCTGAGAGTGTGGATGATGCAGCATTAATCAGAAGACTTCATGAGGACTGGAAAAACTGAGATGACCCCAAACTAAGATACCATTTGGAATGCAAAACCGAGCTATACAGTCGTGCAAGAAGTACAGTATATCCACTGGATATCGTACGTTTTTTTTCCATTGTGATGAAAGTTGCCACTTGCAGATTTCAATCCTATTCTACAGTATGTTGTGAGTGACATCATAATTTCATAAAAACTTTAAACATAATCTATTCTTTAGAGCAAGATGACAAGTCCAACGGCCAGACAGGAAGAAAAGACGCAGGGCATTGTCTGGGTCAAGTAGTTCAAGTGCTAGAGGGCACACTTGATCTACCATAATACTTGCATCCTTTGCAATGAAGGTATCAATGTTGGCACATTGAAAAGAAACCCTGGTAAGTCTTTTGTATGTAAGATTCAAATGATTTTGATAATTGTTTTTCTTGCTCCTCATTGTAGGCTTCCACTCAAAGTCAAATAATTGAATCATGCACACACTGTTTGTGGCTACCTTTTATCCAGACAGAGCTTGGCAGTTGTATCGTGCACCTGATAATGTCTACCAGGACCGACTGAAAGCAAAGCGACGAGGTGATGACTGGGGACTTGAAGTCGCTGGTCGCCTGGTGGCAGAAGAGGCAGTATATCATATTCGATGCAGAAGAGACTTTGAGAACCCTGTTACAAAGTCTGAGGTAACATTATATGGATACACAATACAGCTGTACAATACAACTCACATTTCTTATCCTGAGGGAAGAAATATAATTTTTAATAGTGAAACTTTTGACTTCAAAATAATGTATTCTGCAAGATTGATATGGGTCCAGGAATGAGGGAGACTAATAAAGGATAAGAAATGTGAGTTGTATTGTACAGCTGTATTGTGTATCCATATAATGTTACGTCAGACTTTGTAACAGAGTTCTCAAAGTCTCTTCTGCATCGAATATGATATACTGCCTCTTCTGCCACCAGGCGACCAGCGACTTCCAGCAAAGTCCCCAGTCATCACCTCGTCGCTTTGCTCTCTGCATCAAACTCCTTTTCAGTCGGTCCTGGTAGACATTATCAGGTGCACGATACAACTGCCAAGCTCTGTCTGGATAAAAGGTAGCCACATACATGTGCATGATTAAATTATTTGACTTTGAGTGGAAGCCTACAATGAGGAGCAAGAAAAACAATTATCAAAATTAATTTGAATCTTACATACAAAAGACTTACCAGGGTTTCTTTTCAATGTGCCAACATTGATACCTTCATTGCAAAGGATGCAAGTATTATGGTAGATCAAGTGTGCCAGCTAGCACTTCAACTACTTGACCCAGACAATGCCCTGCGTCTTTTCTTCCTGTCTGGCCGTTGGACTTGCTCATCTTGCTCTAAAGAATAGATTATGTTTAAAGTTTTTTATTAAATTATGATGTCACTCACAACATAGAATAGGATTGAAATCTGCAAGTGGCAACTTTCATCACAATGAAAAAAAACGTACGATATCCAGTGGATATACTGTACTTCTTGCACGACTGTATAGCTCGGTTTTGCATTCCAAATGGTATCTTAGTTTGGGGTCATCTCAGTTTTTCCAGTCCTCATGAAGTCTTCTGATTAATGCTGCATCATCCACACTCTCAGAATAAGACAAAAAAATGTGCATAGCCTTTTTGGGTGACTTTTGAATCTCAGTCTCAGGACCACCACAGATGAAGCACCTTAAGCCACAAGCTACAGAATCCTCTTCCATGTTGTCTACTAAAAGTCAAGTCTCATGATTGTTTAACTAATGGTTGTTCAATGTAAGGAATAGGCTAGAGAACATTGACATCTAAATTCACAGTAATCAAAAGTTTTGCCAGCAGAGGAAAACAAATGCCAAAAAGTAGATAAACTACCGTACCTTAAAATCGTCCAGACATATTTGCCAGGATGCAACACTCCCGCTCCTTCCCCACATGCAGACAGTGTATCCCACTGAGCATGTGCACAGTAGGTGTACACTCTTATCAAGTGTTTAGCAATATTTTCTTATTTTATTTTTCAGAATAGAATCAATTCAACAACACCCCAATCCCCTACCATTGATTATAAACTGATTATACACTAACAATAACCAATATACCAATATTAGATGGCCAGGGAGACACTTTTACTCAAAAATAATGGTTGGAATGGATTCAGCACCCCTGAAAACCCCTAGTTAGACACCTCACAAGTTCATTTTAGACTTTTATTTTTTTAAATATTTTTCACCAAAGCCCTCTGGGCTCCTTAACTTTGATTGGCTCTCCAGGATTTTCCACGAGGATTTGGTTTTGCATTAATTGAGAGGTGATTCTAGACACCTATAAGAACACATTGGTGAAGAAAGCTATTGGTAGTAAATTTTTTCACAGATGGTCCACACATATTTCTAAAATTCCCTAACTATATAGTTACAAATAGGGGTTACCGCCCTAAATGGGTTAACAGAGACAGAGAGATTCACACAAATAGAGACAGAGAGAAATAGAAAGGCAAAGAGAGAGACATAGATATACCGTTTATATCTATGTCTCTCTCTTTTAAACATTCACACAAAGACAGACTGATAGACAGACAGACAGACAGACAGACAGATGAATATGTGTTTGTCAGCCAGTGAAAAAGGAGTGTGATAAAGGGTTAGGCTCTGTGTACACTGCAAAGTCCTCAGTGTGATGAACAGTTTAATGAACAGTGAGCATTTTACTGTGTAGGATGGAATAGGCCGAACAGACAGTAATGGATCAGCGACCAGTGAGTGGAGTCTTTTCTCTGTCAGTCATGGGTGTTTCATTTAATATACCAAACTGTTCTGGACTTGAGGTAGTGGACAGACAGACAGACAGACAGACAGACAGACAGAGAGAGTATTAGACCTGAGGCCGATTCTAAAAACACCTTCAAAATCCTTGCCCAAAGTTTTCTGAAAAACTTGAAATGTATATTCAAAAATATATATTTTTGAGGGGCCCCTCAACTGCTGAGCCCCTCGTATTGTTGTTTTATTTGTGAAACTGTTTTATTTGTTAGTCCTTTTTTTGATTGCACTGTTGCTCTGTATTTGTGTTTATCGGTGTTAACTGTTTTGGAGTGGACCACAATTGAAACAAGCTTCAGCTTTTTTGTGATTTGATCCACGTTGGCGTTTTCTATTACTGATGCCAATGAAATGTTTCTATTTTATTCTATTCTAGATCTGCAAGCACACGATGAAATGTTTCTATTTTATTCTATTCTAGATCTGCAAGCACACGTGTCACGCTGCGATGCATTTTGAGCTTGCAGATCTGCTATTTGCTTTATGGCTCTGCCCAGGCTTGCTCATATCATTATAGATGTGTGCACTGTGAGTGACTGTGGACACACAGCAACACTTGCATTATGGGGGTGGTGCATGATGGGGCACAGCAAAATCCTCAGTGTAAATTTAAATCAATTAAATATGGACCCGTAAAAATCCATTTGGGTCAGTTTTTATGTACAATTAGCACTGAGGATTTTACTGTGCGGTGGTGGGCCCACTGGGTGTGGGTGTGTGTGTGTGTGTGCGAGTGTGTTGCTTGCATCACTTATGTGATGGTGTGTTTGTATGCATGTGTGTGTACATGCATACATGTTACTACACAGTACACACTTCTGCATATGTAGTATGTGCATGAGTGTTTGTGCGTGCATGCATGTGTGTGTTATGCTGCAGGATAAATACT
>NC_139940.1:26778680-26781180 GCF_963454915.1 Gymnoscopelus microlampas | reverse complement strand
GGTGAGTTACACGTGCAAATCCTCAGTGTTAATTGAACACGGAAAGTGTACAAATGTAACAAAATGTTCAAATGGGTAAATTAACACTGAGGAGTGAGGTTATCTGTGTGATGTTGTCTGCAGTAGCTTCATTAGTAGATCATGGTACCAAGTATGGTTTCCACTTTCCATTCCCACTGGGGGTCAGCCTTACTTAAGTTAAAATGTTATGCACAGATGGAAGGATGCTTTCTCGAAAAAGTTTGAAGTCACAAAAAGTCACACCTTGACCTTCTTTCAATGCTAATATTATAAAAGCTGTTCATATTAATTTCTCCAATATAGGAACAGCTGGAGAGACGTTTGATATCTTGTCCAGTTACTGTCCTGTCCTGTGCTTTCTGTGCTTTCAAGGTTTCAGGCAGGGATTACATCACCTCACCATCCATCAGCGTCCCAATGGAAATACATGTAAATTATTCATGCTGTTGAATCAAATATTAAGCAGCTTCAAAAAACAAAAAATTAACGCGGGCCTCCACAGTGATGTGAAGTTCTTTATTTTATGTGTATATTTTGTGTATATTTTGTGTGTGTGTGTGTGTGTGTGTGTGTGTGTGTGTGTGTGTGTGTGTGTGTGTGTGTGTGTGTGTGTGTGTGTGTGTGTGTGTGTGTGTGTGTGTGTGTGTGTGTGTGTGTGTGTGTGTGTGTGTGCGTGAGTAGGAGAGAATGTTCTCACGTTTTTAGTTTTTGAATCAATACTGCGGGTTAGGGCTTTCACCAACTAGTCGACTAGTCGACTAGTCGACTAGTATAACCACTAGTCGACCTTGTTAGTTGATAGTTGATAGTTGAAAAAAAAAAAAAAAAAAAAAACTTTTTTTTTTTTTTTTTTTTTTTTTTTTTAAATTTTTAATGCTATAGTAATGGCCCATCTTACTATTATTATTATCCTCCTGACTTTATTTTTTATCAAAAGGGGGTCAAAAGCATGCCCAATAAAAGCCTATTATTGGGCAATGGGGATCCTTGGAGACGCTGCTGCGGTGCTGTGCTGCTGTGCCAGAAGCGCTTCCCTTAAAACGCCATAAAAATAAGGGCAGGAGGATAATAATAATAGTAATATAGTAGTAGGATGGTATTAAAACAGTGCCACCAAAAAAAAAAAAATTAATTAAAAAAATGGTAATTTTTTTTTTTTAATTTAAATTTCGACTAGTCGACTAGTCGACTACCACTGGGTCAAATTAGTCGACCTGTAAAAATCTCTAGTCGTGAAAGCCCTAGTGCGGGTATGTTTGTTGACTGGATTGCTGTTTGTGTAGATTGCTACAACGTTTCAGTCCAACTCACACATGGCATGCACGCACACAAACATGCATCTGTTTGCCAAATACTAAAAGAAGAGAGAGTGAGAGAATCTGTCTTTCTTTGTAAAGTCACTGTTAGCAAAGTTATTTTAATGTTTGAATCTGTAATTGCTTAGGTGTTTTTAGTTTTAAACTAAAAACACAGTTTTAATTTAGATGTTGTTTTTCCAAAGCCCCAGCTTGCTGTACTGTAAACTGCAGAGAAGTACTGTATTTTGCCCGCAGAAAATGTACCCGTGACTCCCTGACGGCAATTCAGGAATCGAGTAACTCACGAATCCTCTCTCCTACAGAAAAAGTGACCTGCCGTCTCTTTTTTTTCTCTGTGTTGGCGGAAAGGGAGGTGGGTGGGAGGAAGGGAGGAGAGGAGAGAGGGTGGGTGGCGTACCGGGCAGAGGGGATTGATGACTCCAATCAAAGGCTTTTTCATCTGCTGCCCGCACTCCTCTAATAATTGAAAAGCAGCCGTGTGGCTCCATTTGATGGCACTTTTACGTTGGACACAGTTCCCCCATCATCTATAATTCACAGCTCAAATGATAATCCCTCATCTATTACCACCGCACGAGGGGATTCCGTACCTTTTCTCTCTCCATCTCTCCCTCTCTCGTTCTTGACTCGCTCGTCTCAATCGTTCTCGTCTCTTGTTCCCCCTACTGATGATTTTTGGTGAGTGGGGTCGGGGAAGAGTGAGGGGGGCTTGACAGCAGAAAGTCACACAGTTTTTATCCAGGGTAAATTTGCTTAGCAGAAATGCTCTTTTTCAGCGACACCTTGCTGTCCACAATCATACAGTTCACACCTGGGAGATGTCACCAGTACAGCCATTAATGTTGGCCACTGAGCAGCCGCACTGCAGGTGGTGGTTAACCCCTTTCAACTTGGCATCCCTATTTTAGCCGAAAATCTTTTAACATTTTCAAAACTTTTCAAAATATTTCCCAAAATGCTACGCTGAAGATGTTATGTGCCACATACAAATATGAGTATGCACACATACCCGTATAGCAATCTGCAGAATTAAGCTACAGGTGAGTTGGAATATTGATGATATGTCTACTCTAACACTAACACTCTTTAGGATGCAGTGGTTGTTCCTTATGGCGTTAAAAGCTGTTCGGCTCTTTGAAGGGGAAAAGGACACTAGACAC
>NC_139940.1:26736180-26776180 GCF_963454915.1 Gymnoscopelus microlampas | reverse complement strand
TTAAAGTGATCCTGCAGAGAGGAGCAACAGTCTGTCTCCTTGGTTTCAGAAATAAACAGTTAAAAAGAAAAAACTATAATAAAAAAAACTATAACCTTTAATTTGAAGAAAGACAAGGAAAAAGACCAGAACCCACAGCTCCTTGACCCAAGAGCAGCTGCACGTTAGCCTTATCCAGCAGTGGTGTTTGACCTTGCCTGATCCCAGCTGCATGGAGAATCCTGTTAGAACCCCCTGTGTCTCAGGGGCGCTAGCCTGTCTGTCAATCTCCACCACAGTGACAAGACTTCTCCCTCTCCTCCTCTTCCCGTCCTCCTCCACTCCTCCTCTTTCTCTCCTTCACCTCAGAAGCTAATTCGACACACTCTTCCAGCCAGCCCCGGGGAAATTGTTTCCCAGTTAAATGAAAGGGGTGTTGGAGGGATGAAGTGGCTTTTGACTCTCGTTTCCCCTTTGAGTCAAGGTCACGCTACCATTTAAAAGTATTTCCCTTGGCTTATCTCCTCTGAACTGGCCTCTTAACGGGGATATAGGAACACAAATCAGGAGAGAATTATTGGCTCCCAAGCGGTCTAAATGTCTGCCACTTCCCGCTTCCTTGGGCCAGGCGTAGCTGCTGAGGTGAAACTTATGCATAAAATGAACCCTTACAGATAACTTTTACACTGGAAGACTAATACCTTACACATAAGTATTTGTAAGTTGTCAATATTTGTCTGTTCCAATACCACCTGGCACATTTATTGGACTAGCATTTCCAATGTTATTTTCGGGCCTTTGAAAAAAAAGAGAACAATAAGAAATAATGTAACCTATGCCCAAAATGTACCCTTTTTATTTCCACAATATGATTTTTTTTCACATTTTGTGAATTTGTAATCTCAGATTACAGCAAAACACCAATCAATCAATCTTGCCCAAATATGGAACCGATTGGAACTCCGTATTTGGGAGTATGACTGACATCATATTGATGACATCAGAGATTTTCTAGCCAAGATATGCACTCCTCTAGTGCACCTTTCTAGTTATCTGCCAGGGGAGATTATGTTTTTGCCAGACCCAGAGGGTCGGCCTACATGAGGCTTTGTCCCTATTTCGTCCATACATGGGCATAAAAGTTTGTCCATCTTTTGTCCCCCTTTCGTCCATACATGGGCATAGAAGGGACCTTGCATGCCGTGACTTCGCATGACACGTCATGCGAAGTCCGGCCATTCAGATTTAAACCACTAGGGGTCTGGCAGTACCAGGTCTCCTGGTTCCCTTGTTTCTACCTGCCTGTTTCTCCGTGGCTGATCTCGCGAACCACTGGGCCAATCAGCGTAAAATGTCATATGCACGCTACCAGTAGAACAATGAAGTAACTTCCTCAATCTTTTTTCACATATTGTGATTTTTTAAAAACGTATTCTGGAAGTCAATTGAGGTTTATTTGGGCTGAAATGTTGTTTGTTTGTGTTTTGCAATTTCTTTCCCGCCTGCACCTGCATGTTTGCATATTTCTGTGTGTACACACACACCTCCCATGGTGAACAGCTTATTGTAAATCCCTCTGACTCACCTGCTTCATACTACCTCAGTGTGTGTGTGTGTGTGTGTGTGTGTGTGTGTGTGTGTGTGTGTGTGTGTGTGTGTGTGTGTGTGTGTGTGTGTGTGTGTGTGTGTGTGTGTGTGTGTGTGTGTGTATATGCATTGCATTCCTGTGTTTGTGTGCGCATGCTCACTCTTTTGTACTTCTCATTTCAATTCCACTGAATGCAGTGTATCTATTTTAAAATTGCATATCATATGTAAAGTTTCTGCTTTCGTTCACCCAAGCATTATATGTGTGTGTGTGTGTGTGTGTGTGTGTGTGTGTGTGTGTGTGTGTGTGTGTGTGTGTGTGTGTGTGTGTGTGTGTGTGTGTGTGTGTGTGTGTGTGTGTGTGTGTGTGTGTGAGTGAGCGAGTGAGTGTTAGTATTGTATGCACGTGCATATTTGTATGCTTGCATGTGTGGTTATTAGCATTTGTGTCTGTGTGTATATTTATGTTTTTGTCAAGTCTCCCCAGGCGATTGCGTTGTTTACCAGAGAGTTTTGATACACGCCTCTTTTACCTGAGCGCTAGCTAGCACATTAGCGAGCAGCGCTAGACATCGTGCGTATTTTTAACCTCGCCTGCCTCTCGCTTCTAATCCCATCTGCATATGTGCACACGCCGCTGTGCTCTCACATGTTGACACATCGCCACATGCACATCTGACTGTGCGCACACGCATGCATGCACACACACACGCACGCACGCACGCACGCACGCACGCACACACACACACACACACACACACACACACACACACACACAGTTGCTTGTTATCACCTATTTCTAAGCTGTGGGTGAGAAGATATGGGGGACATTCAACATTTTTTAGCAGTAACACAGAAACCAATTCCAGCAGTAAAAGCAGGGTTTTGTGAGCCTAAGCAAGTATTGCACTGAACTTCCTATCACCCCCACCCCTCCTTCCCCATTCTAATCCACTGAGCTTTATTGGACAGTAAAGTTATAATAAGTAAAGTTTATTCTCTGTTATGGAAGTTTTGTACTTCCATAACAGTATGTTTGCCTGCCTTTTTAGATTCAGAATCAGATTTATTTTCTATTGCAAGGTGTATTTGCACATACAAGGAATTTGGCAGTGAGGTGCATGCATTACATTGAATAACGACAGTATAAAGAAATATTTACACTGTAAGTTCTCAAAAATATAAATGTAAAGATGAAGTTCAAATTTTGGCTGAACCGAATGCTGTTTTCCATTGGGGTGCTACAAAACAATGTTAAGGTAGCCTACTTATTTAGGTGCCTTGTGACTTTTCTTGCCACAGGACTGAAGAGCAGATATGATCGCTTGGAAGTACCGATTTATGGCAAGGCCAAAATAGAATTAATAAGAAGATAAATAAATAGCTTATAAATAGCCTATAAGATCTGTCATTCCATGCTTCTGAGATCGATCCAATCCAACGCAAACAGCAAGAAAAGTTCTTGAGCACACAAATAGTATGAACTTCAGCTTGATTCATACCTGGTTGTGTGCTGGTGTCACGCACCTAAAATAACTAGTCTACAAGCTCACAACGTGTTGCACTGTGCCTGTGACTGACAGGCTATATCAGTCTTCACAGCTACTGTATGTGAAGGCACATGCAGGCCTATTGCATAAACTGACTTCATGTAATACACAAGCACCTCTGGTCTTGCCGCTTGCCACTTTTCTTATATAATATAATAAGAAATTAAATGAAAGAAAACCATAAATAAATAGGCTAGAAGCCTATTTGCGCTTGTATTATATGATGTACCCAGAAGGTGACAGCATAATACATTTTGCACTGCACATGTATTATGCACTTGTATTTTGTGCACAGAAGGAAACAACATATATATACGTTCTGCTTTGCAGAAGGTAACAGCATATACTGTAAATACTGTACATTCCACATTGTATTATGTACACAGAAGGTAACAGGATATACATTCCACATTGCACTTGTATTATGTACACAGCAGGTAACAGGATATACGTTCCACATTGCATTGCGTTGCATTGTATTATGCACATGTACAGAAAAGCGAAGACCAGAGGTGCTTGTTGAATTTGTATGCATGTGTGGTCGACCAGCATCACCATTATGTTACATGCTGTGCCCACACCAGAAGGTCTTTAGCTTCTTTGGATCCACATGCTGCAGATGACCTACTAGTCCATGGCGTTTGCATGATGGCACCATCCACCCACCCGCACAGAAGGCCGGTGCCCCCTGCCAACTCATTCCATAGTGCCAGTGCTGCCTCTGCTCTACACGTCAGTCCCAGGGTGACTGACCGACATGCAAACTCTGCACCCCCACACACACACACACACACACACACACACACACACACACACACACACACACATGCACATACTGTGCACCATTCTGTGCCATTATAGATTTCACACGGCTTGCGAAGTTGCATGCCACAACAGAACCCCTGCCATCTCGTTTTGAAACGGAAACTTCAAAGGCGTGCTTGCTTGCTCTCTCTCTCTCTCTCTCTCTCTCTCTCTCTCTCTCTCTCTCTCTCTCTCTCTCTCTCTCTCTCTCATTGAAATAGATAACACATGCTTCTAAACTGTTAGGCGATTGCGCTTGTGTCCAACCCCATTAGAACATTGCTTTGGAAGGCCAAAACATGGTGTTAATTGCCTCATGTCTCACTGAGTTGAATTGTTGAATAACCTACATTGCATTTTTGTCCACATCAGTGTTTGAGTTGTGTGTTGCTAAACTAAAGCTGGTATGTAGTCTTGTGTAGTCAGACAATCATCGCACACACACACACACACACACACACACACACACACACACACACACACACACACACACACACACACACACACACACACACACACACACACACACGCACACACGCATGCAGTTAAATCTGGAGTGTGAATCTAACTCTGAAAGTGTAAAAATGCACAATGTTAAATTAATATTCTAGGTCTTGCTGTGCTGTCTATTTCTGAAGGCCCCCGCCCTGGAGCCACATGTTGTCCAAAGGGCTGCCAGATCAAAAATACTGCACATCACCTGTGCTTCTGAAAAAAGGCACTCTAAAGTCCTGTCACAATAGGATAAGAGAGAGATTGAAGTGGAAAGGTGAGGAGGGAGAAAGAGAAATGCCCTGAAGCTGCCCATGCCAAAAGTCTGAGACATCATTGGCCCCCGATCCTGACAGTTAGGAGAAAGACAGAGACGGTCAGAAAGAAAGACAGTTGGAAAGAAAGACACACGAATAGAGAAAATATAGCACGGGAAAGAGAGAGAACCGCCAAGGAAGAGAATGACAAAGATTGTCAGAGCGAAAGGGGGATAGTCCAATTGATGTCTAAACAGTGAGCTTAAGACATACACATTTCACAGTCTCCCTCAATGGGCGTTGAGTTTAAATAAAGGCTTGAAATGAAATGAAAATGAAACATAGGGAGGAGAGAAACAATAATGAAAACAGTGAGTTGAAACGAAAAAAAAGTTAATTTTAATAAGTGTTAAGTGATTTATCAGGAAGAGACACTGATGATGACAAAAGCAAGGAATAGTTTGAGTGAGCAATCAGACTGTTGGCCAAAACAAGCACATCATTCGGCCAAAAAAGTAAATCATGATTATTATTCTATACATTTTACAAATCTGTCTGAATACATTTTCTCCTCAATGGGTCGCCAATCAGTCTTAAATTGCACATGGGCATTGAACACTGGCATAAGCAGGGTCTGACAAAGCACATCCCTGGGTATAGACTGTTTTTCCTTATTTTTTTTATTACAATTGATTCAGTAGATATTGGAATTAACTGCACACCCATCATCACTGTGCATTCAGCACTCATCCTCCTTCTCCTTCTTCCTCACAACGTTCTGTCAGGGAGCAGAGGTTAGATCATTCACCCGTGGACCCCCTGCCCTTAATGACACACGCACACACGCGCACGAACGTGCATGCACATGCACGCACGCACGCACGCACGCACGCACGCACGCACGCACGCACGCACGCACGCACGCACGCACGCACGCACACACACACACACACACACACACACACACACACACACACACACACACACACACACACACACACACACACACACACACACACACACACACACACGATACCCAAACACAGAGCAGCTTTATCACTGGCCCACCAGGGTAGCCAGATCATATTACTGCAACATCCTGAGGAAGTCATTCCCTCACAAGTTTCTTTCATGTGTGTCTGTCAGTATGTACATAACATACTATAGATCATAAATATATACAAAAGTACAGGCTTGCTCTGCATGTGGCTAGCAGTCTATAAGAGAGTCTGCGTTTGTATCTGTCTGTCGGTGTGTTCACCGCCACTACTATGCCCTATACTGTTCAAGGGGACAAACGAGGACCGTTAATATTTCTGCACAGCAGAAAAGGGTCCGCCTTGAAATATAACTGTGAATAGAAACACCCACTGGTGCGGTGACATTGAATTGAACACTTTATTAGTCAGAAATGTAAACAACAGGTGATACAGTAAGACATTAACGCTAAAAGGATAACACCAAACAGTCCTGTGGACTTGTTTCCATTGTGGTCCTATGTAATCAATTAACACAATAATAAATGTCATCAACAAATACAAACATTGTTCAAAAGATACATAGGGAAATTAAATTTGCCTCCCCTTTTGGTCTCCTGATAGATGTTTTTTTCAGGCCAATTTCGAAGGAAACCAGTGTTACACATCCTTTAATGGATGGTGTTAAGGGCATTCCACATTTTGGTGGCAGAGCAATAGAATGAGAACTTTCCCATGTTTGTTATACATTTGGGTGCTACCAGATAATTTATCTACTCTGAAAACCCCCCATTAATATGACAAATCAGTGACCATCTTTATTTCACTGGGTTGATGAAATGGTCTTTTTTATTTCATTTTAATTTTTTTTATGTATTTATTACTGAAAAGGCCAAAAGGGTATATATACAGCATCAAAATAGAAAGACAAACTTAAATATCTTTTCTTTACCCCCCTTTTCTTTTTTCTCCCCATATCCCCCCCAACCCAGAGGACTATATCCATGCAGAATGAAGTTGTTTAAATGACTGTTGGATAGAGCAGAGCAGGGGGAGGCAGGGAGAAGGTTAGATCTCGTCAATGAAGGGTGTTTTTACTAGGTTGCCGCTGGACGCCATGGATTTCTTGCCGGCCACAAACTTCTTTGCAGCATTGGCAATATCAGCAAGGGAGACATTGTCAATGCTCTTTGTGACGGTGTCAGGACTGATGTAGACTCCTCCAGACATGGCTTGGGTGCCCATAGCATCTATCAATCCTTCAGAGGTCTCCAGAGACATCAGATACTGGGCCTTCAGCTGGTTCTTGGCCCGGGTGAGGTCAGCAGCAGTGACTGCACCGTCGGCAACAGCTTTCACCTGGGCCAGAGCAGCCTTGATCACATCACCGGCTGCAGCATATTGGCAGATGGTGTAGACTCCAAAGAGACCGGAGTCAGAGTAGCTTTCACTATAAGCAGTGGCATCAAAGGGGTCACTGGTTGCCTTGGAGATTCCCTGGATGAGTTTGCTAGTGGTGTTGGAGCCCCTCTTGACGTGGGGGCCAGCCCCCAGGATGTGCTGCAGCACGCTGAAGGCCAGGACCTCCGGGGTCCCCACTCTTGCCGACTGGCTCACCACCGCACAGTGGACCAGACTGCTGGAGCTCTGCTGACGCACCTCACCTCCACGGTACTGGGACATAGCCCCTGCTGTTCCAAGCCCGCTGCGGATGTTGTGGAACTGCTCCCCTACCTGCGTCAGCACAGCATGGTCAATACCAAGTCCAACAAGAGCCATTCTTGCAGTTGTAAAGTTGTTCTGGACAAAGTGGTGCATCTGCTCAGACTGGATGTTGCCGACCATGTGGTCTGGACAATACAGGGAGTTAGAGAGAGCGTTCTTGTAGGCTGCTCCATGTAGACCTTCGATCACACAGATCAGGGGGCTCTGAGCAGCCAGGGCCTTGTCCATCTTCACTTTGGGGGTGAGATCTGACACTTCCCATGGCCTGAACTCTGGTGCCGTGGTCACATTGATCAGGTACTCCATCACTGTATCAATGTCATCTCTCAAACAGTCCACAGAGTAGACCATGTTCTCTCTGGATGCTGTCACGCTCATTTTGCCTCCCACTGCCTCAATGCCATGACAGATTCTGAAGGCTGAAGCACCTTTGGTTGTCAGGCCGGCAGCCAGTCTCAGGAGGTGAGCAACACCCAGTGAGTCTGGGGTCTCATAGCGACAGCCAGCCCTGACAAACACCCCAATCTTGGAGGCTGGGAAATAGTTCTCTAAAGAGGTGATCACCAGTCCGCTTGGCAGATTAGTCACCTGCACTTCCTGTGGCTCAAACCTTACATGGTCGGTGGTCACCTCAACCTTACGGGCAGCCTGGGCCGATAAAAGCCTCCTTGGTAATTGACTTATTACCCGAATGCCCTTCATGTGCCGTCTCTCCTTCAGCCAGGACGATCGATATATCCAACTTTAATTTTATAGTGGAAGTCAACGGGGCTCGCACCAAATGTGGAGTCATACGTCATGGATACATCATAAATGACTGACGTCACAGGTCGGCCACATGAAGTCTGAGATCCACATTGATTTATCTTGGTTGATTTAAAGGCAACTAGGGCGATGCCCGTTGGGAACGCATGCTTCCTCCACTTATGCAATACCCGTTGTACCAGTTGTTCCCATTGTACTCGTTGTCAGAGTACGCAGTGCACTACAATGTGGAGGATTCTTTCCAGACAGGTGAGAGGGGAGAAGCCCATGCCTATGATGTCAGTACTATGACGTCACATCAGGTATCTCCCATAAAAGGGACAGAGACAGATTGATTGATTGAATTCATACATTTGGGCTAAAAGGATAACACAGAAAAGAGACTGAGAACTTGTTTCCATTGTGGTCCTATGCTTTCAATTCATCGACATAGCCATTGTGGTCCTATGTATTGTGAGGTCTGACCCAAGCCAACACACGGAAACAGCGGTAGTTTAACACAAAGTGTGAATATGGCAGTGCTCAGTCGCTCTCCTATATTGCCTGAAATGAGACAGAAAAGGACCGACAGGTAAAGTATCACAACATCTGAAATGTACGACAGGGATAATACAGTGGCGCATTCGCTTATGGCCCGATGGGAGAGAGTTCCTTCCCTGAGGAGAGCCAGCAACACAGAGTCAAACAGTTTGATCAGCCAATTCAGTGCATCTGTTCTTCAGCTCGTCAGACATTAAATTAGGGACATACCTTCCATCGATGACGCGCCCTAGGCAGTGACGCTGTCTGAGGTGCTGAACGCTGTCATCATAGTGCTTGCCGGCCCTGTATGAACTCTCACCTGATTTTCGGTTCTGGACAACCGCCTTTCTGACCGAATTCCCACTTGGCACAACACACCGTCGGCGGTTTGAAATCGATCGGTCAGATGGTGCTCGAGTTATGCATGGGACAGACGCACACACAAACACACATACACACAGTCACACACACACACACACACACACACACACACACACACACACACACACATCTATATTCCGTGCATTATTAGATAGCTAATACCCTTGATAACATTCTAACATAAAATTCAGAGGGTTCAATAAACAGTGTGTACTGTATTATAATATATACTGTATATTCTGGAGTGATTCTTCGCTCACGTAGCAACTCTCACTGTCTAGAATCATTAGCCACTCCTCCCTTACCTTGTTCTGTTACTTTTTCTTCTCTTCTCCATCTCTCCATCTGCCTCTTTTGTTTTGTCCGATTCTATTAATGTTTTCACCCTGACTCCCCCCCCCCCCACACACACACACACACACACACACACACACACACACACACACACACACACACACTGCTGGTTCTCTCCTCCCCTTTCTCCTCAAGCTCCTCCCAGCACTCCCCCACTTGGCAGGGGATGAAATAGAGAGCATAATGAAAACAGAGGCCTGGAATGAGCTCCCTCTGTCTGCTAGCTCAGGGTACATTTTAGCTCTCTGGTCTGAGGTCATGAAGGGCCTTTTGCTCTGTCTCTGTCTCTCTCTCTCTCTCTCTCTCTCTCTCTCTCTCTCTCTCTCTCTCTCTCTCTCTCTCTCTCTCTCCTCTCCCTCTCCCACACACACACACACACACACACACACACACACACACACACACACACACACACACACACACACACACACACACACACACACACACACACACACACACATGCGTGTGCGAACGCACGCGGACATACACACGAACAAACACATACACGGGTGAATTAACTTTTAAGCGCTACATCCACGTTTTCGAGACTCGATGGAGAACAGGCCCTTTCTCTTCAGTGAAGTACTGACATGTCCCAAAGGGGTTGAAGCAATTCAATTTTCTTCATTACTTGTTTACTCTTTTTTCTTATTTGTGGGAAGTCACTTTTCATTAGCTGGATGAAGGGGAGATGCTTTGTGTTTGAGTGGGTGTTGCTCGGTGGGCTACGACTCTCGGCAGTAGCAGACTTGCACTCCCGCTTTGCTTCTGGATGAAAGGACGGCTGGAAGATTAACACAGGTCAGCTATTCTCACTAGTATGGACTGTCTGAGAGACAACACACACAGAGACATACAGTACATGCGCACACACAGGCACACATGCACAAACACACATACTGTATAAGCACCTTCTGAAATGATCCAGTTAGCTGTCTACGTGTCGTGCACATAGTGTTGAACCTAGATAATGTTTGACCTGTACCTGGGATGATTCAGTCGCACACACACACACACACACACGCACACGCACACGCACACTCACACTCACACTCACACGCACACGCACACGCACACTCACACTCACACTCACACTCACACTCACACTCACACTCACACTCACACTCACACACACACACACACAAAATGTGACAATGGACCTGAACAACCAGTGTACGCCCTACATAGACCTTTATGTGAATGTCCCTCAGGGCAGTCAGCCAAACACACTCCAGGTCTCCTGTTTGTAATTGTATTAAACTATTAGTTTTAATTTCCTTTGCGGGGAAAGTGTATAAGAGTTACAAAGTGCTTCAGAGACAGCAAGACAAAGGCTCGCCTTTTATTTCCTCCATTTCTTTCACACTTTATCTCTCGTGCACATACGTGCACACCTTTCTAACACTTCTCACAGGGGGGCCGGTAATCCAATATGAAGCAGGACCCGTTCTGCGACGTGGTGGCCCTAAATCGCCACTGACAGGCGGACCGTGGCTCTGGCTCACCCTGAGGGCCCTGTGGTGTGTGTGTGTGTGTGTGTGTGTGTGTGTGTGTGTGTGTGTGTGTGTGTGTGTGTGTGTGTGTGTGTGTGTGTGTGTGTGTGTGTGTGTGTGTGTGTGTGTGTGTGTGTGTGTGTGTGTGTGTGTGTGTGTGTGTGTGTGTGTGTGTGTGTGCGTGTGTGTGCGTGTGTGTGTGTGTGTGTGTTTACACAATGCAACACAATGCCAGCCTTTCACAACTGTCAGGTAACACCAAGTTGAGAGATACATGTGTATCTGTGTATGTGTATGTGTATGCATGCTTCTTTGTGTGTGTGTGTGTGTGTGTGTGTGTGTGTGTGTGTGTGTGTGTGTGTGTGTGTGTGTGTGTGTGTGTGTGTGTGTGTGTGTGTGTGTGTGTGTGTGTGTGTGTGTGTGTGCGTGTGTGTGCGTGCGTGCGTGTGTATATTTCCTATACCTTCCACCTATGCCAGGCTCAGAACTGAGGGGAGGGGCTATACACATAGGTCACAATAAAGCACTCGGTGTTAATATATCCATTTGTAACTCTTAAGAGTGTACACATGTAACTAAATGTTAGTCATTTTGTTATTTAGTTATTTACCGAGAACACACCTGTTTTAATTTATGCTTATCTTCGCTTGTCAAATCCAAATGAGTTGTTCAAATTGAGTAGAGGGCTGGGGGAAAATGATGGAGAGAGAAGAGAGGAGCATTTGAAATGAAAAAGAATAATGTTCTTGCCAGGCCCCAGGAGGTTGTGTTCTGTGATGTTCCTTTGAGTTGGAGGAGGATTTCAAAGCAGCTTGCAGGCTGGTGAGTGTTCTGAGAAGATATGGTGGTTGTTTTTCCAGCCTTCAGGGCAGTGTTTGTTCAACGGCGGCACACTGTACACTAGTTGGTAAAAAGAAAGAGGATTCTGTTGAGGGTGACAAAGACAAAAGGGCAAACAACTTTGAGGCTCTTTTCAGGTGCTCTTATTGTTTTTAATAATATATGTATTATCTGTCGTGTTGAAGTCAAGGCACTGGGACATTAGGAAATAAGACACCTATTTACACTTGCATTATGGTTCAGTTCACTACAGGCAACTTTATAGCAATAGTGCTGTTTGTAGACTCTAGACTCCTAGTACTGAGTCTACACTCAAGTCTAGTGTATAATGTGTACTAGTATATACTAGTGTAAGGGGTACTCTTCTAGATGCTAGAGTATATGGTATACTAACATACTATAGTACTGGTTAACTCTAGTGAGTTTAGCATGACATTTCTGTAGCCATTGGGAGCAATTATCAGCCCCATGCTTTTCCATAAACTGTGCATCACAGACTGTACACAGTACAGTCATACACATTGTTCTTCTATTGTATTTTGTTTATTATTATTATTCCTTGTATACTTTGCTTATCTTATTTACTTAGCATTGTTCTAGAATCAGAATCAACTTTATTGTCACATCACAGCTTTACAGGTTTTACAGATGTAAAACAGTGGGTGAAATTAGTTTTTGTGCTACCTACTCATTTGCACACTGTGGGTTACTTGAACATGGGAATTTCCTTCGGGGTCAGTAAAATATCTATCTCTAACATCCACTGCAATAGTGGAAATATAAAGATGGTGTTGTAGGGTAGTGTCATCTTCATTCTGCTTGTGATGTTGCTTGCCACTGAAGGCATTCAAAGGTCACTGTGTAAACTGCAGGTGTCTGGAGGCTGCTCTCTACCCGACACACCGGCTTTGTTCAGACTGCAAACAAACAGAGGGCAGCTCTGTCATCGCTGCAGTCGCTGGAAAATTCTGAGCTGGCTTCCCTTGTTAAATGAGACGTGGAGATGTGGGAAGGTTCTGCTTATACTCAGCCATCCGCACTGGCGTTGAAAGACGCCATTTTGTGGTCCAGGTGCTGAAACCCAATAGCAAAAAAATGTCTTTAATCTTTTGACACCTCTATGTCTCTATTTCAATATATTCTATTTTGCCTCAATATGAACCCTTGTCTAAATATTGCCAACTATCTATTTGTCGTTGTCTAATGCTTCTAAAGTTTTCAGTATGTCCTACATTTGCAGCTTAAAGTGTTATTTCACTAAACATCAGTTTGATGTAACCTACTGTAAGGAAATCTCCAAGTCTGGGTTACCGGAATGCCTTTGAGCGAGAACTCAACTACTCATGTTCAACTAGACACTATAGACACAGGACAACAGAAGGCATGTTGACACGTCTCTGTCAATGAGCACATTAGACACTCCATTTCCCAGAAAACCTTGCTGAGATGTGACTTCTCTCATAACAGAGATGACAGGTCTTTAAGTCATGATGAAAGGTCACAAACCGTGATGTATTGGAACGTGTTGTTGAAGAATTCTAGGGCATGTTGTGACAGATTTGTGGTTTAAAGGATTTGTTGAGTTGTTGGAGATACTAAAACGCACTAGTTCAATCCCCACACTTGCCAGTGTGTTCATCAACACCCAGGCTGGTGACAAGGTGTCATTGGGTCAGACGCTGAAAGTTTCTCTGGGTAAAGACCTCAGCTAAAGGCCAGAAACATCAACTAGCTCAAATATATCGCAGAGGTCTTAATTTGAGCTACATTTGCTACTTTGTTATAAATTGCTTTAATATTCCCTCTATTCCAATTCTTTGCTGATTTGGTTTGTATATGGGAGGATATTGACTAAGGCCCTGTCCACATTAGCATGGATATTTAGCAAAACTAATATTGTATGTTTGGGCTTCTCATCCACACCCATTACATGGGTAAAACTGACCGTTTGATGAAATTCAATTTGTGCATGTCCATGTCCATTGTTGTTTTTTGCAATGAGTAAGCGCCTGGAAATGACAACATTAATGGCAGCTATACTGTATACCAGGTTGTTTATGTTTGGTTAGCACTGTTACAGTAGGACTAATTACAGGTTTATAACTATTGCTTCATCAACTGCACCACTGCACTCTTGCTGCACATGTTATTTAGTCTACAGCATATAGACGGTTTTGGTTTAGCCCCATCTGTGACCTTCTGCTTCACTGTTGCTCCATGGTCACATAGCATAGTAGGATTGGGGAGCTGGGCAAAACGGTCTATCTTTTAACCATTTCATGTCGCAACCATAACAAATGTAAAGCTAGTGCATAATTTCTACATATGCCTTTAGTAAAGACAGAGTTGTAAATAAAGAAAAAACATCTGTGAAGCAACTTTAACACACTTAAACATAACGTCTTGTGGACAGGAGTTCTGTTTTAAATGGACGACAAAATGTCTGTTTAGAAAATTATCCATATATGTGTAGTCAAGGCCATAGACAGAGATGAATCTGAATTTTGATAATATGAAAAGCCTCGTCCAACAGTACAAGCCTGGGTACTGAGGCGTGTGATGAATATGAGTTGATGTGTTTATGCAAGTGTGTTTATACATGTGTGTCTTCATTGTAGCCCTTCCCCCCCATCCCCCGCCCCCCAGCTATGTAGCCTTATCTCTTCCAGTCAAAGACTGTGGACCCCTCTGGAACATTCCACCAGCTCTGAGCACACCGCCAGCTGGCAGGGGCTGCGACTGCCGCTTGAGGGACAAACATACACACACACACACACACACACACACACACACACACACACACACACACACACACACACACACACACACACACACACACACACACACACACAGAGAAGATGCTGCCAAAGATTGCCACAAGCATAGACATAAAACACACACACACACACACACACACACACACACACACACACACACACACACACACACACACACACACAGTAGCCTCCCACAAACCTCCGTTTTGGCCCTCACACATCTCAGGATGCACCCCAGGCCTACCAGCAGCCTTCCGAGTGTGCAAGAGAGAGAGAGAGTAAGAGAAAGAGAGAGAGAAGGGGGGATGTGACAAGGAGAGATGGAAAGGGAAATAAGAGGGATAGAGAAAGAGAAAAACAGGAGAGAGAGAGGAGTTCAGAAAATGGTGAACTGGAGGAGTGTTAGGAAGTAAATGCTTTTGTGACGAAATTTTAAAGTTAATTTGGAAAGAAAGACAAATTATAAATCAACTTTTTTGTGAAAAGGCTCAGACACACAATCTACCTTTCAATCATGTCAGTAAAGTGGATGAGAGGAAGAGAGAGAGAGGACAGAGTGAGTGTGTGTGAGTGTACATTTGTTTGATCAAAGCCACCTTGTACTTCTTTGAATGTTGAACTATGACCTCTGATACTAGCACCTCCGGCATTTGGAGCTCTGAGCACTCGTGTGTGTGTGTGTGTGTGTGTGTGTGTGTGTGTGTGTGTGTGTGTGTGTGTGTGTGTGTGTGTGTGTGTGTGTGTGTGTGTGTGTGTGTGTGTGTGTGTGTGTGTGTGTGTGTGTGTGTGTGTGTGTGTGTGTGTGTGTGTGCGTAAGCGTGCACATGGACGCATCGGGGGTGGGAGGTTAGAGCAATGTGGACATAATTAGTGAGTCCTTGGTTTAATTACAGCAGGAGGTGGTGGTAACAGGAGGAGGTGCCATGACCAGCAGGAGGTTCAGTATGTTTGTTATTAGGAGAGAAGAAAGGAATGAGGCAACGGGATAGGCAGAGGAGAGAAGGAGGTGTGTGGCAGGAGGTGATGGCGAGGGTAGGAAGTTTGAGTTCAGCTTTAGCTTGTTGTGGGGTAGAGAGGTGTGTGTGTGTGTGTGTGTGTGTGTGTGTGTGTGTGTGTGTGTGCGTGTGCGCGCGCATGCGTGCGTGTTGCATCCAGATTTAGATAATAGCCTACTCTTAATTCAGAGCAGCTTTTTTTTACCCCATATATTCAGTCACTGCGCTAGTAGTGACTTTTTCCTAACTTTCTCCTCATTGGCTGTCCTTTAAGCCAATGGGGAGTCCGTGTGTGTGTGTGTGTGTGTCCGTCTGTGAACAGCTAATCTCCGGCACCGTTGGATTGCTTGCAGCGAAATAGTGCACATACACTCAATGGATGCCAGAGCTGAACCTCTGACCCAAACATTTCACATGGGCCTGTTATAACGCCACCAGAAGGCAGAGTTTTGCTAATTATTTGGTATTTTGTAATATGCTGTATAGCTCCATATAAGGCCCCACTAACTGTCTATGCCAGTGGTTCTCAACCTGTGGTACGCGTACCACCGGTGGTACTTGAGCCCCCCCCTGGTGGTACGCGGAAGAATCTTCCCAAAAATGAAAAAAGTGGGAAAAAAAAAAAAAAAAAAAAAAAATTATATATATGAAAACATAATAAAACTATCGAAATACTACTTTGAATGGAAATAACATTACCATAATATCACTCAAATTTAATTTAAAAAAGGTTTTGTTGAACACTTTGTCAGCGTGGGAACAGCGCATTTCGTGGCTGTTACACACTGTGCGTTCGGAAATTACGCACCGGAGCACACTCGCCTATTAGTTTGTATTGGCCAGTGCGCTCAGTGCTGTATTTTCGAACGCAGCTTTGAATGCGCCGGTACTGGTAGCCACGATCAAAACAAACACGGTGAAGGGCAGGGGTGAAAGTGGGCCGGCACGGTCCGGAACGGCGTTCCGGTAAAAGATTCGGTGGCGGAACGCCGTTCCGTTAAGAAAAAGTCAAAGGCAGCTGTGAAATCCCTAAATAACCTGCCACAGACCCATGGCCATGTTCAAGAATAAAACATAATCTACTAACGTCAGATTAACATACAGGGCGTCACAACCATTCATTCATTTGTGCGTACGACGGGACACTCTCACAGATCCGTGATTTCCCCCCACTGTTTGTCTGACTTTTTTTTTTCTCCCCCCGTTCCGCATAAACAGCTGCTTTCGAGTGAAGTTAAGTAGTTTCAACTAGGCTACCTGGGTACTTCTACTTCTAGTAGTATGATTTCAAAATAAAACGTGTGTTGAATTGTAACATTACAAGGATAGAGTTTTAAAAAACCTCTTATTCTGAAATGCACATCGTTTTGAAAGGAAACCAGATTTATTTTCTGGAGGCCACTTGACAGCTTTCTGCTCACGGAACACAGCTCCACTTGACTAACGTGCATCGTCAAAATGTAAATAACACGGACGTGGGTCATGGGACATTATGGAATATAAAGACTTTGTGGCAAAAGTTCATATTTACAACCATGATCTCTGAAACCAAGACAATGTGGGGCTATGGAACAAAAGTGTGTTTTCTTTCATCTTTTCAGAAGGTGAGTAATTCATCTTATCTAATGCTGACAGTGGTGGAAAGTAACTAAGTACATGTACTCAAATACTGTACTTGAGTATAATTTTAAGGTAATTTTACTTGACTGGAGTATTTCCAATTTGCAATATTTTTATTTCTATTCCAATACATCTCAGAGGCAAATATTATACTTTTACTCCACCTCAATTATTTGAAAACTTTAGTTACTACTAGTAACTTTGTGGATTTTAATTATTATGACAAAACATACATAAACCGCTTCAGCCCCATTTAAACTTTGGCTTTTTGAAAATGTACTTGGTATTGTACAGTATGGTCAAGTTGGACATGAGTTAATAGCGTCACAATCATTTTTAACCACTTAGCTTTGGCTATTCAAAAATAGCAGGCACGGCACCACGCTATGAGCTTGTAGATCTGCTATTTTTGGAAAAACCTTGAAAAAGTGTTGCATATCTTTGAATATTTTTTTTTTTTTTAAGCGAAAATGAACTGATATCTTTGCTTCTGGGGGTCCCTGGCACAAAACATTTTCAAATGGGGGTCCACGGCCGAATGTTTATCAATTTAGGGGTCCTTGGCATGATAAAGGTTGAAAACCACTGCCCTAAATCCATCCTAAACCCGCCCAAAAAGCATCAATAACCGCTAATAACCGCCCAAAAAATCGCGCGCGCTGCGCGCGCGCAAAATATCGCACGCGCGCTTCGCGCGCGCACGATGCCAAACATGCACGCGCGCTGCGCGCGCGTGCATGTTTGGCGGTAATGGTACTTGGAATGACAGATAAAATCTGAGGTGGTACTTGTTGTAAAAAGGTTGAGAACCACTGGTCTATGCTGTATGTCTCCACTGTGGCGCCCAGTTAACTAGCTATACAATATGTCTCCACCATGGGGCCCAGTAAACAAGCTATACAGTAGGTCTCCGCCGTGAGGCCCAGTTAACAAGCTATACACTAAGTCTCTGCCGTGAGGCCCTGTTAACTACTGTAGCTGGATATAGTTCTGATATGAGGCCCTATATCTCAAACAGTATTAAGAGCATGGCTTTGGTAGTTCAACCGCTGAGCTCTAATGAATCCCCCAGCCTTTTAAAGTTGACACCATTACAAACCATGCTCGTTAAGGGACACTTCACTAAGCTCCAATTTGTATCCATAACTTTCAAAGATGATGAAAAGTAGAGCAAAAAACAAAATAGCATTAAAAGAAATGCAGATTTTGCATTAATCACAAAAACAACAGGGCGTTGCACAAACTCAGCCATCCTTGGTCGTTATGCAAATAAGCGTGTCGATGAAGGAGGCCAGCTTTGTTAATTGATTTCGTGCGGTGAAAATGAACGATTGGGAGAAAGTGGATGATACTTTCCTCTATTTATTTTCAGACAAGAATCTAGACACTCCCATGTAATTTCTGCTGCTGCTGCTATTAACATCCTTTCATGCTTCCCTCCATATTTCCTTCCTTCGCTTTGTCCCTCCCTCCCTTCATCTGCCATACGTCACTTTCTTCATGCCCACCTCCATCACCCATCCCTGCCTTTGTCTCCCCATGACTAACTCCACCCATGTCCCCATCTACCTCTCTCTCCATTCATCCCACACTCCATCCCTTGTTCCTTCTCTTCGTTACAGTGCCAATTAAGGCTTGGCCCCAAAAACTACCATGCTGCTAACAGGATTAACGCGCTGTCTTTAAGAGGAAGAGGAAATAATTAGTCTTATTGCTGATAACATTTAATCAGGTTAGCGGCCATGCCTCATTATAGGGGCACAAGTCTTGCTTTCGCTACGCTTTTGCTTCGCCGCTCTCCTCCCCTCTTCTGGTTCCTCTTCTCCCTAATGGCCTTTACTTTCACCCTCTGTGCTATCTACCCTTGAAGTTTGTGTTTGTTGACCTAATATCATAATGTAGGACTGTTATTGTATGCTAGTAGTTGAAATAAACCTTTATAGCTTTTATTCACTGCTCTTCAGTTATACGAACAGAATTTTGTATCAACACAGGACGTTGTGTCACACCTGTTGCTTTGATTGGTGCACTCCTCAACAGTAGTTTTATTATGTTAGTGATCTGGGAATTTAAGCTTGTGATTACTTTCTATTTAAATAATCCTGAAATGAATTAGTTTGAGGCAAGCTGCTCTGTGAATTATTTATGAATTCAGTATGGAAAACAAGTGCACTTTTAGCTGAAGTGCACAAGTAGTATTAGAAGCCTCTTTTTTATGTAAATATTTTTCATGTGTGTCAGTTATAGTAGGATATAGGATACTGAGTAAATGGGTTGATTGTGTGAGTGCTTAGACTACAAGGTGCAGGCGAAGAGAATCTGTTGGCAGACTGGTACTATCACATTTGTACATTGTGTGCATGTGCGTATGTGTGTGTGTGTGTGTGTGTGTGTGTGTGTGTGTGTGTGTGTGTGTGTGTGTGTGTGTGTGTGTGTGTGTGTGTGTGTGTGTGTGTGTGTGTGTGTGTGTGTGTGCAACACTGTGCACGCGTGTTCGTGCATGTGTGAGTGTCAGCATGCTTCAGAGGAAAGGAATGGGTATAGGAGACAATCACTGGCACCCATGCCCTTTACGTTAACCCTCCAATAATTGCTGTCAATCAAAGACCTCCCAGCACCCAAACAAACACAAAACGTTCTTTTCTATTTGCCTCCCAAAGGCCCAGAACACTGCCCCCTCTAAGACAAAACCCATTACAATCTAAAGACGGTGTCTGCAAATACAACTGAATGGCAGCCACGACTCTTAAGGCGCTGAGGCTAAGTGAAAGGGCTATTGTGCTGCTCTCCAGCTCAGTTGTTAGGTTAATTGGGCCTGAACACTGAGGTTCAGCTCTCTTTCTCCGCCATGGGGCCTGAGTGTCTGAGGGGCCCTGTGTGTTGCTGTCGACCTGCACCAGATGACCCAGTAGGCTCTTTAGGTCATAACTCCACCACGGCGCCCTCGAAGCGGACCAATGCATAGAAAGTAATTAAACAGGAGAGAGCTAGGTAACAAAGCAGATGGGATGATGTGTGGAAAGGCCATGTTTAGTGGAAATACAGGCACAGAAACAAAACAGCTCTTCACTGTTTTGGCCAAGCAGGGCACTCTGTAGAAAAGGTGTGTGTGTGTGTGTGTGTGTGTGTGTGTGTGTGTGTGTGTGTGTGTGTGTGTGTGTGTGTGTGTGTGTGTGTGTGTGTGTGTGTGTGTGTGTGTGTGTGTGTGTGTGTGTGTGTGTGTGTGTGTGTGTGTGTGTGTGTGAGAGAAAGAGAGAGAGATTGGTGTCCGTCTATGGACATTATCTGTGGGTATGTGTATGCGTGTGTGTGTGTGTGCATGTGTGTGTGTTGTTGGTTGGTCCTCATGGTTCTGTGGGAGTAGCAGTGTGATCTCTGCTCAGATCAATATGCCCTGACAGGCACTGAGCTGCAATCTCCTTTAAAAATGATAAAATATTCTTTCAAGTGAGTCGCCAATTGATCTCCCTCCAGGTTTTTTTTTTTTTTTGGGTCCGCTGAAGGTGGAGAAAGCGGCCCGGTCGGCAGACAGCGATGTTATTGAAATGTGCTGTGAGATTTATGCTGAAAAGATGATTCCAATTCACTCTGGTCTGCCGGAGTCATCGACAGGATGGAGAGTGAGCAGCATCCCAGAAGATGGGGGAGAGAAAACACATGCAAAGACCCCACGGAGAACACAGACAACAAACAAGAGAGGATTCAAATACATGGTTCACACTGAATTTAAAAGTCGGACAGGATCAGGAACATTGGAGGGTGTGTGTGCTGTGGGTATGTCTGTTTGTTGGTGTGTGTATGCACTATGCAGTGCACATATAAGAGTTTGAGTACATTTGAAATCACAATTTAGGTGTTATAGCGATTGCTCTTATCCAGATTGACTTGCGTGCCACAGCCAAACAAGCTTACTTCCTTGATCAAAAACATGACATGCCATGGATACTGAACAGCAAAAGGAAATCTCACTGCACCTAGATAATACACAATACAAATATTATTTTACAACTAAAATGGCCATGTATGTTAAAGAAGGTTGTTATAGAAATTAAAATGAGGGATGAAAAAAATTACATTTTAAAATAAAACAAGCATGGTCAGATTCAAATTGAGAAAGGGGTCATCTACAATGTACATGATCCAATATCTATCACATTTTATACTTCATCCACCTCCAGTTGCTCACTAGGAACACTGATAGCCGGTTTGAAATCAATCCTTCCTAAAACAGTTGACCTAATAATCTTTTAACTGAATGGGCTCTTAACCACATGCAAGCGTTTAAATCCAATCAAATGATTCAGCTTGGTAATCCGGTTTTGGGCTCAGTGCAAAGCCCTGGGGGACCCCAGGGGACAGTGTTAGACTGTCAGTCAGCACGGGGGACACAGAAACCTGCCATCCATCCCAAATTAGTCGCAACAGATGGGAGCGCTCAGCAGACGGACTTTAACGGTCTTCACTCACGGAACAGCCAGCTTTAATACTGTTTTCACAGCCTGCCCTTGCAAAAGCTGATGTTAGTTACATCCAGGGGATAAACAAAGAGAAAGTATGATGTCTGTATTCTTATCAACAGTAGACTTTTTGCGTGTTTAAGTCAGTTTAGCATGCTAGACAATTTTAACCACTTAAACCCCATATACTTAGTTGATCAGTGTCCCGCATGGACACTGATCTAGGTCTGCTCCCCTTTTCCCTCAACACCAGATACGTTGGAATAATGATGGTTTCAATTTAGAATTAAACCAACATTCAGCTGCCTGAATAAGCTGTAAATCAAGTACGGATTCCATCTGCGTCTGTCAGACATACCATTCAATCAGAATCTCAAATCTGGAAGCTAAACCCAAATATTATTTCCTACAGCCGGTTTGAAGCCTATGGAGTCTCATAAGAAAATGTCCATCACCGCTACCCTCCCCCCTTTTAAAGAAAAGACTGCAATGTCACAGATGCACACACACACACACACACACACACACACACACACAGACACAGACACAGACACAGACACACACACACACACACACACACACACACACACACAGAGACACACAAATACCCACAGACTCGCGGCACGCAGCACCTTGGGACCCACATTGCCATTCAAGGCAGGTTCCATGTGACGGTTCCTCCAGTTAGCCGGTCGTGGCCTATTGGCCCTTCCTCTCTTGCTCTTCATCATTGCCTCTTATTGTCTCCACTCAGCAGTCCTGTCCTTTAACCCCAACCTGCCAATCACATCATAGTGGGGCGGGACAGAAGACGTGAATGGCAGAGGTGGAGCAGGGGAGAATATGTGTGTGTGTGTGTGTGTGTGTGTGTGCGTTGGGGGGGGGGGGGAGTGTGATGAAGACTAGGGCCTCGTGGGTGACGGGTTGCAGCAGGCAGTGCTTGTTCTAAGGGAGGGTTGTGTGCGTGTGGGTGGGGGGTGGGCGGGGGCGCGTAGGGAGTCGTAGGGAGGTGTTCATGATGTAAGGGCATGACAAACACTATGTTTACCCGCTTTGGGTAAGACAGTAAAGACACATACACAGTACACACACACGCGCACATGCACGTAAACGAAGCACTCGTGCGCACACACACACACACACACACACACACACACACACACACACACACACACACACACACACACACACACAAACAGAGGCGGTCCGCCTGACTCCTGAGACAGATTGGAGTAATAAACGCAGTCCATTACAGTTTTTTATGACTGCTTACCCCCTTAAGCCCTATTTTATACTTAAGCTATTTGAAAATAACAAATCTACAAGCTCACAGCGTGTTGCACCGTGGCACATTGTGAGGTTGTAGATTGGCTTTTTTTAAATTCTTGAAATAACTTGAAATATTTTGAACAGTTTCAGCTATAATGACATGCCCATAGTAGGTATGCCAGGGTTAATGTGGACAATTTTTGAAACAGGGTTTATTTTGACCAAGCATTACACACTATTCACACAAACACACACACAAATAGCAGAACCCCGAAGATCTTTTGCTAAATTTAACACTTAATTCATTAAAAACTGTAGAATCTATAATAATAATAATTAAAAAAAACAGTATGGCACACACATGGTTCATACGATCTGATTCTCTTTAAACCGGTTACACACTGCTGTGCTCCTAACATTTTTTCTTTTCAGATGATATAGTCTGTTTGAGATATTGTTAAGAGTAAAGTACATACTGTACATATATTGACCAAGCACAGCACAGCACAGCACTCCCAAAAGTTCCATTTTGCACTGAAAATCAGAGCAGACTACATTCTGAACATAAGTATAGCAAAAGCATTCGTGGGTAGGAAAAATAAAGCATCAATTCGGGAAAACAAAAACTAAAGGATCATCTGCTCTTCTTGCTGCATCCACTTCATCCAAATCACAGGCTATGTCTTCTCTCATCTTGAAAGGCAATTCCATCCTTGCAAAACACTGGGTCAATTTGGTCACAGGCCTCCTCCGTGGCTTGAATAAGGGGTATCCTGGCATACTGTAGGGCTGGGGATCATAAACTTTCCACCTCTCTGCGAGAAAAACCTCAATGGGGTTACGTAACTAACTACCTTAACTGGCATGGCAGTGGAGGACAAGTACTGTACACTTGCCTGTTGCCTTTTTTAGTACTAGAGTTCATAGTTTACAATTAAGCACCTAAGTGTCCACCTGATCAATAATTGATAATTATAATAATTGGTTCGTAGTTGTGGTATTTTGAAAGGCAGTGCCTTCAAATGGCAAAGAAGAGACTTCATGATTAGATTAGATTTCTGTGTCTTATGTACAGTATAGAAGAATATTTAGTGTTTTGCCACACATTGTGTGTATTGTTTTGCAAAAAGTATGAGGCTGAGAATGCATTTATAGTTGTGTAGATCTGGCCTGAGGTTTTGCTACTTGAGCGCCAGGTTTCACTAACTGTTATTTCTCATTTTAGTGTTTAAGCAATTGTAAAGAAAATGAATTGTAGTCTACACTTTAAAAACATTTATTTTGTACACAGTGCAGCATTTTACACAGGAATAACTATTACGTAAAGATTATTCTAGCTTATTAACAGTTTCTGTTTCCAAGTTTCTTTGTAACAGTTTCTTAGTAACACTTTTGTGCCATGCATGAAATTATAAAACAAAATAACAGCCATCTAAGTAATGATGAGTTTGTTAAAAACATGTTGGCCTGTGATGTCTAACCTAAAGCTTCTAACCATAGGCTGGTTGATTGACACATGGTGGGTGGGGGCATCGCTGCCCTTTGACCTGTAGCGGAGCTCGGTGTGTGCCAGCCGAGATGAGTGGCAGATGTCAGACCAGTAGGGAGGCTTGTTGGCTCAAGGAGATTAACATGAGAATCTGATAAAACAGACCATGCTGCCAGAACACACACTCTCTCTGTCTGTTATTCACAGAGTGCACATTCTTCTGTTTCTCTTTGGGTCTCTCTCTCGCATTCTCTATCTCTCTTTCTCTCTCTCTCTCTCTCTCTCTCACACACACACACACACACACACACACACTCACACTCACACTCACACTCACACTCACACTCACACTCACACTCACACTCACACACACACACACACACACACACACAGCAGTGCCCACTTAATTAAGAACTCTACAAGTGAAAGAGGGAGGGGAGTGGATGGGGAGAGTAGGAGGAGATGGAGGAGATGGGGGGGGGGGAGTCGATCTTCACCTGAACAGTGGTCGAGTGGCTGACTAATTGTCCTCATAACAGGGTTAATGGACAGATCAAAGGCTCTGACTGTCTAATTAGCAAAAGGGAAAGCAGAGACTGATGGACCTGGTCTTAAAGGAATTGCATTGTGAACTTGTAGATCTAAAAATTGATATACTATAATGCTATAAGAAAAGAGGAAAACAAGCTAAGCTTAAACAATGATGAACACAAATTAAGATGGAAAGGCATAATTGGAATGACTGCAGACATAAAATATGGTAAAATAAGGGTATCTAATTAATCCTTTTCCGTCTGAGACCTGAGGGATCAGATTATGGATCATGCCTGTCGATAATCTCTCTCTTTACATCTCCTCATGACATCGATCCACAGCCTCCTGTCTCCTCCCCTTCCTCGTTCAATCTCGCTTTCTCCCACCCCTGTGTCTCTTTTTATTTGCTTCCATGATCACTCGCCTCCACTTTTCTGCTTCTCATTTTATTGTGAATGTGAAGAATCCTATTTCCAGGATCACATTAAATAAAATTCACATGATTTTTTTAATTTAAAGATCTGCCATTTTCACCAAATTGTCACCTGCTATGATGACATGCCCAGAATAGGGACGCTAGAGTTAAAAAGGGTAAACTCATTCTATTTATCGCATCCCCTTGCTCTTCGTCCTTTGCCGGATTTCTCTTTCTTCCTGTGCAGAGGATTGCACTCTCCGTTTCTCTCTAATTGTCTCTGTTTCAATGTTTCTCTTCATCTTTAAAATCTCACTTTACCTCTTTTTTCCATCCCGTTTCTTGCCTCCAATCTTTCCATCCATCTTGCCGAACAGGCTGCATGGACGAACAGGAGGAGAGAGGCCAAGAAGAAGATAGAAAAAGACGAAAATGAGAAAAGAAAAGTCAAAAAGAAAAAGAGGCATTGATAGGTAGTGCAAAAATAAGATGGGAGGAGAGCAGAGGATATACTGTAAGGTGATGAGGAGAGAGGGGGAGAAGTGATGAAGAGATGAGAGGAGAGGACAGGACTCGTAGGATGTGATAAGTGTTGCAACAGCATTTCCAACCTCCTCCTAGCGGAGAGAGGGAGCGTAGAGGAATGGCGGAGCGCTGGCAGGCTTGCCAGACAGACAGGAAGGAAGGGGTATGCGATTTGGAGCCCTGAGGCTGCAGGGCTATGTGTGTGTGTGTGTGTGTGTGTGTGTGTGTGTGTGTGTGTGTGTGTGTGTGTGTGTGTGTGTGTGTGTGTGTGTGTGTGTGTGTGTGTGTGTGTGTGTGTGTGTGTGTGTGTGTGTGTGTGTGTGTGTGTGTGTGTGTGTGTGTGTGCGCGCACGCCCGTGCATGTGTGTGTGTGTGTGTGTGTGTGTCTGATGCAACGCTAGCGAGGCCTGGTGTAATACAGGCTAGATGGACATTGGGGCTAAAAGTTGCAGCAGCCCTTTGGGCCCCGCACACACACACACACACACACACACACACACACACGCACACGCACACGCACACGCACACGCACACGCACACGCACACACACACACACTGACACCATGGAGGAAAAGAGGCGAGGGAAGGAGAGAATGTTGTCTTTGTTGTGCTTTCAGGATGTTCTCATTGCATCGTTTCTTCATTGTCATTGTCTCTTTCTCTCTCTCTCTCTCTCTCTCTCTCTCTCTCTCTCTCTCTCTCTCTCTCTCTCTCTCTCCATTTACTCATCTCTTTTTCATCCTTTCTCTTTCTTCCTCTTAATATCTCTCTCTCTCTATCTTTCTCCTCCCTCTCTCCCTTACTCTGCCTATTTCTCTCTAGAGCTTAAGTGTATGTAAAAATAAACCACACAGCCCCGTAAGCTGACTGTGGCTGTTCTTAAAACCAATTATGCAAAAAAAGTAAAAAAATAAAACGTTTCCCCAGGTTGAAGGCAAGAGAGTGGGTCTGGAGGTGAGCAGGTATAAACAGTATGTTCGCTTTGTTGTTTTCACATACACCCCACCCCTATACTCCCCCTCTTCTGAGACAGAGCTACATGTTGTAGTTGTAGTTATCAACATCAAACACAGGGGGGGTAGATGCAGGGCCTGCGCCTCCAGGCAAGCTAGGCCGCCTAGGGTGCCATTTGGAGGGGGGTGCTGAAATAGCAACCAATAGAAATGAAAAAAGCAGCCCTTTCTACTTGGATAGTGGATAAGTTCCCAAACTTTCCAGCCCGACCCCCAAAATAATGTTGCTAGAGACTTGCGACCCCCACTAGCCCTGGAGGTGATTTATGTATACAAACATTGCATGCTCTAATGTAGGCTATTGAAACATAGTGACACAAACACAAAACAACACAATACACACAATAACAACCATAATATTTATATACAGTAGTAATGTACATTATGTTTACAGTCCCTAATGGGATGGGTGGGTACTACGCTTGGAGCACAACAAGTCTAGTCTAGGTTTAACTTTGGCGATGGACACTCGGAGATCATCACTCGATGTTCAGTCACGACCTGTACTTATTTTAATGTACGTTAGTGGTGAGAAGGTCTTTTCAACCATCCCGGTTGTGTGAATTAATGCGACCGGGACTGACTGGACCGACTGGTTTACCAGAATGAGTTGTGAAACAACAATGAAAATAGGATTGATGCTGGGGCCCGGGGAAGATCTTCTTCGTCACCAACGGTTTTAGTTACAGTAGTAGATCTTCCAAATCCAGTTGGAAGAATAGCGAGAACGTCTTTTCCACCGAGAAACTCCGCAAGTGCATACTTTTGCTCTTGTTTAATTTCTGTTATTGAGTTTATTTCTGCAATAACTTCACTTATGGCTGTTTTTATACTAACGTTTAACGTTACCGCTAGTTGCTTCAGAAGCCGGCGCCGGCATGTTTGTTTTGGTACAGGCAGAGGAAGCGTCAATCCAACATTCGACTCTCCTCGTGAATGCAGGGATTTTATCATTCAGCGACAGGATGCTTGTGCTGTCACCTTGCAATGACATATTAAATTCATTCCGTTCATTATGGTTAAAATATGCTATTTTCAACCATTTTAAATTTGTATTTCACACATTCTCACACATTTTGATGACCCATTTCACACATTCTGGAAATCATCACATGACCTTCCCCCCGACGTTGTCCCGCAACCCACGGGGGAGTCACGACCACCACTTTGGGAACCTCTGGGTTAGTGTATTCGAAAGCTGTGTGTGTGTGTGTGTGTGTGTGTGTGTGTGTGTGTGTGTGTGCATGCATGTGTGCAGTGTGCATGTTCCATTATCATTAGCAGTGTTATTGTTAGGGCATGGCTGACCTCAACCCAACCCACTGAATATTTATTCTATGAATTATGGAACTGAGGGGAGACTTTAATGGGACCCGGGGCCCTGGACCTGAGGACCTCTTTAAAAGCTCACACACACACACACACACACACACACACACACACACACACACACACACACACACACACACACACACACACACACACACACACACACACACACACACACACACACACACACACACACACACACACACACACCGTGAAATCCTCAGTGTTCATTTAACTGCGAGGGTGTATAAATGGTCGGACATGGCTCCATAGGGGTGGATTTCACCGCGCAGAGCATCATCGTAGACAGTGTTTGTCATTTAGCAGGATGGGAAGAGACTCTCTCTCTCCCTCGTTTAATCAGTTCTTTTCATGAGCTCTCCCCCACTTTATGGAATGAATTCAGTGCACTGACACTAGACCCTTTCACATATACACCCGCACACACACACATATACACTCGCACACACACACATGTACACACGCACGTACGCACGCACGCACGCACGCACGCACGCACGCACACAAACAGGCATGCACAGCCTCATGGTACCTAATGATTAAACACGGTCCATCTTAGCAGTGAGCTTGTGTGTGTGTGTGTGTGTGTGTGTGTTTGTCTGTTTGTCTGTGTGTGGTATCTATTTATGAGCCCTACATGACAATGCATCTGCATGTGATTTGTTTGCGGCATAAAGACTTTGTCGCACTGTGGGTGTGCAAGAGTCGCAGACTCAGGACAGGAAAGCTCTTGTATAAGCAAAAAAAGAGAGGCGAGAGAGAGAGGGGGGGAGAGAGAGAGAGAGAGAGAAGGAAAGAGTAAAGAAGGGAAGGAAGGAGGGGAAGCCACGGCTCTTTAATACAGACGGATGGTCGCTGCGGCCCAGATTGGACTGGCGTATTAATCAGTCCCACGCAGGGGAAACTCTCATAGGCGGAACACTTTGAAATAAAGATGTAGACTGAGAGAGAGAGGGAATGAGAGAGACATAATGGTAGGCTCGGTAGAGAGAGAGAGAGAGAGAGAATGGGTGCCTGAGTGAGAGAGCGCGAAACAGAGGGAAGAAAGACCAAGGGAGAGCGAAGCAAACGTAAGAGTAAGAGACAGACCAAAAGGTAGAAAGAGTACTTCAATGAAGAAAATCAAGAGGAGAGAGAGAGAGAGAGAGCGAGAGAATAAGAGGACCTCACTCTCTCTGCAGTGTGTTCAATAATTCATGGTCCCCTGGACGAAATCTGTTGCCTGTTATCGCTTGGCTGTAATCACATTCTGCATGTCGCCAGCGCTACAATAACAGAATATGAGGAGTGTTAATACACTTAGCCCCATGCACATCAGCACAAGTGCACAAGTGCTTTCCCACTTCCTCCCTGGTGATGTTGGGGGGACCACATAATTCAGAAATAGGCAGTTGAAGATTTGCATTGACTTTTAGGTCAGCATTATGGCTGATTTATACTTGGTTTGGCTTGTGTCGCTTGCCGAAAATAACCAATTTTCATGTTGGGTAAGTTTCATGTACACATGGGCCCTTGAATCATTGTTAAAACCCAGTTTTTGCGAGTTTCCAAACGGCATCCACGTCAACGAGGGAAGAGGCATTCTTCACTTTTAAGAGATGTGTGTTGTTCACTAGACAGCAGTTATATATCTTTGTTATGCGTTATACCAAGATTATTCATTCGGGAGCCGGGCTCATACTAATTCCCTTGTGCATCAGACCAAGTCGTGCAGCGAGCGTTGGTTTTGGAGTGTGTATAAGGTCCATTAACAGAACTCATTGTGTCTTTTTATGATCTCCTTTTCTCTGTCGCCCCCCACTTAATTTATGCTGTCTCCCATCACTGTCACTCTGTGCTGCTACTTCCTCTCCTTGATGACTTTCTCCTCCTTTTATATCTCCACTCTCTTTGGTTCGTTATTCTCCTCTTTGCTCTCTCTCTTTTTCACTCTCCATTACTCGATTGTTTGCCTCTCCATCACTGGTACTGCTACTTAATGTCTTCTCTCTGTCTCTCTTTCTTTCTCTCTCTCTCTCTCTCTCTCTCTCTCTCTCTCTCCCCCTCTCTCTCTCTCTCTCTCTCTCTCTCTCTCTCTCTCTCTCTTTCAACACTTTGTCTCCCTTGTGTGGAGACAGCAGTGCGCGGCTAAGAGCTCTCGTCCTCTACTCTCATTGAATTGCAAATAGTCTTGATGCTGGCGACTGAGCTGCACTCTATCTGCGTACACAGTAAAATTGTCCGTGTTAATTTAGCTCTGAGAGAGGAGTTCAATTAACACTGACGATGTTATCGTGCATTCACGGCAACCCTGATGAGGAGGTGCTGGAAAGGTGATTTCCTAATTATTTTTATTGAATGCCTAGAGACAAACGTAAGGCACTCACATAGTGTTCAATCTGTCGGGGATCAGCTCAAGGACACTTATTCCACAGGACATATTGGCACGTTGACCATGCAAACACTGACCTTGCACTTACTGGATGCTCTGTGGGTTGTTGTGCTTCACTTGAGGGGTTTAAATGAAGCTGTCTGTGACCCCATCTATTACAAGTAAATGTTAACAGCAGTGTAAAAGGTGTGTTTGCCCCGTACTCCCCCATAGAGAGTAGTGCCTTATATTCCCACATGTTCTTGACTGCTCCGGCTTCTACAGTTGCAAAACTCCTGCGTGTAATAATAAGATTAAAGACGTTTCATGAACAGAATTGTTTATTTGGGTGCATTCTCATCGAACCAAATAGATTTTCAGCGCACCAGCCACTTGAAACAAATGTTAGATCTGATGACAAAAACATCCAACAAGTAATACACTCCTTTGAGTCCCTTTCTCTGTTCTCGACTCTTCTCTTCCTGGGTTTGTTTTCTTTTTTTAAATGTACCCGTTCTGCTTGGTTGCAGTTCCCTCGGTCCGCACTGCTCTTCTTTGTGGCGTTTTCCCTAAACTTCTGAAGTGAGAGTTCTCAAGGTGCTGATGAAGGAAATGTCCCGTCCACGTCACAGTGCAGACAGTGTGTCCAACCCTCGAGAGTCAGGAAGTTGTGGAGGCTCTGTTATAGTTTAGAGACGGTTTGTCTTAGCAGGAATGCCAAGACAGAGCCGAAATGAAGACAAGAACACAGCCTTTAAAAGCAGTGATTTCTCAGAGAAACGTTTCCCAAGAGAGGTTGTACGTTTCTTTTTCTTTTCTGAGTTTACGATGAAAATGACAAGCTAATTTATACAGAAACATTATCATGTAGTTCGATGTTCTACAGACGTCATGAACCGTACCAAGGACAGAAACATTACACAAACATGTGTTATCATGCACGTGTTCGATGTCCAGCTGAAGTGGTCATCTTATCAGCTTGGAGATGTGTCGAGGTGTCCTTAGGTCAGATTTTGATGGCAGTTCTAGTTCATACAGATGACTTTTTCTGGGCCAAGGTGAATTTGGCTACACGGTATGACAAGCCTAAATAGGTCATTATGGCATGATTATACAATTATACAAAATTATACATATGACAACATACATTTTAGATCTATCAGGCTCTGTCACATCATGTGTGACATGTGGTCAAACTGTGTCACCGTCATTTTTCAAATAGAGTTCAACTTCTTAATAGAGCGCTTTTAATAAGCAGGTTGATCACAAGAGGCAAAGAGTGGGAAAACAAAAAGGGACCGTTAAGTGTATGATACAGTATGAGGCCATTGCTTCTTTGTGTGGGTGTGTAAGAGTGTGAGCAAAGAGCATGCATGTGTGTGAGTGGAAGAGCACATCGCAAGACCAGGAGCAGAGAGTGAACAACAGAAAGTGAATGTAAACCAAAACCGTGTCCCGGGAAGGTCACTTTGTTAGCCTGACATCATGTTACATCTGCCACCAGTGATGACTCAGAAGTTATCATTTCCCGTCCTGTCTCTTTGCTGAGTCACAGGCAAAAGGAGAAATGTCACTAGAGTCAAAGTAAACATGCGCTCTTTTTTTTCTTTGCTAATTTCAAGTCTTGTACTTTTCTCATCTAGTTTTCTTCGCACATTTTTTGGGATAGAAAGCCAACAGGGGTTCCTGTAACCCTTGAGTAAACACTGACCCTTATGTGTCCTCTCCCAAGGGTGTCAATTATAGTATACATAGATGTATGAACAAACGTGTGAAAGAAATATCCCACTTGCTCGGATATCGCCTCGCTTGGGCGCACCTCACGGGTCACACCTCACGGGGCTCAAGGCCGCCTCTGACAGGGAGCCTGCCTTGTTTCAGTTGCTGTAAACAGTGATGTTATGTGGAACTATTTTTGTTGTACTATATAGGTGAAATAGAGATAGAGAAGTGATGGCCCTTGGTTTTCTTCTTCTGGTCTTTAATTTGCCCTAAGCTTTGCCCCTTTAGAGCTTAATTATTTTGTAGGATTATGCACGAGCAAATACTGTTGCAGGAGGATACATTGAATATGGTCTCTAAAAACTGTATAAATAATATTGCAAATACTTCTGCAGAAGATGTGATGTCTTGACATGAGAAGAGGGTGATTGGAAGATTGACGATGACATTGCGTGTGATGAGAGCAAGAAGAGAACAGAGTGAAGATCATCTCTGAGTGGTTATTTCTCCTGGGACAGAGTGTGTGTGTGTGTGTGTGTGTGTGTGTGTGCGTGTGGGTGCGTGTGGGTGTGTGTGTGTGTGTGTGTGTGTGTGTGTGTGTGTGTGTGTGTGTGTGTGTGTGTGTGTGTGTGTGTGTGTGTGTGTGTGTGTGTGTGTGTGTGTGTGTGTGTGTGTGTGCGTGTGCACATACAGTACATGCTTGAGGACACAGAGACTCCCCTGCACTATCAAAGGGTCTAGCTTCTCAACAGCTGCTCTCATTAGTCAAACAGGCTCTCTGCTCTGTGAACCTAATCAGCCCAACACACTTCCACCGCAATTAGCCTAGCCTCCACCAGCCCCTTTCAACTACATTGTGAAAAACCCTTAACATAGCCTCTCCCTGCCCCCTTTCAACCACACAGTAAAAACCCTTCGTCTAGCCTCCTCCAGACCCTTTATCTCCACTGTGAAAATGCTTAATGTTACCGTTGGCCATACTGTAGTGATAACCTTTACCTTGTTCATTAATATATTATTATGAATTATCCCTCATTTTATCCCCTTAAACACTGGCATGGTACACTGTCAGTGTTAGCTCACCCCATTACACTATTCACTGGTAAGAGACCACACCTCTACTTAAGTTTAACAATGAGATGAATGTGGAAAGGGATGAGGAACCCAAGGTTAGGGACGAGACTCAGGGTGGGGGCGTAGTCTCAGGAGCTGACGGCCATCGTTGCTCTACTCGGGGAGCGGTCGGTCGTCTCTGCTCCGAATGGGGAGTGGCTAATGAGTGAAGGCAAATGTGGTAGATAGGGAAGCGATTGAAAACGGGGAGTGGCCGTGATGAGCAGAGGGTGGTCTCTACTCCTGGACATACATTGAACACAACTATATGTAATACTATTGGTAATAATGCCTAGTTGCGTGCAGGTGTTGCACATGGCAATTTTTCAACTAAGTATAAATCAGGCATAACAGTGACTAGCTATCCACCACACTTACATAAAATGTTTTTTTTAGGCCTACAGGTAGGCTAACCCTAGTTATCACCCAACTTGCAGCAAACGACAAGGAAGCAAGCACTGGAGGCAAGTGGAGCGGAGAGATCATCAGAGCTGATAAAGGGAAACAGTTGTTGACAGGGTGACAGACCGTGCAAAATTAAAAATGATGAAGGTTATTAGAGTGAGAGTTAGAATGGAGTTGATAAAATTCAAAGGGTCACAAAGTCAACATGAAAAGCCTACAGCTGAGAAAGAAAACAGCATACATTAGGGTTCCTCATAGAATGTTTCATCAAGGGAAATGTCTCACATTTCCAAAAGTTGGGAACCTAACGCTAGTTAAATTACACTAACTGCTCTAACTTTCTTTTGCTTAAATGTTTACACTACATTCCAACAGTTTCAAAGCTTCATGGGAGATTTGGAGCACCACAATAATCTTACCAACACACTCAACCATTGCCCTACAATGGAATCATAATGATCTGAGGGCTGCAGTCCTTTCAGGAAAAGCCAACCCAGGGCATCAATAATTGCCATATCAGAGTGCGTTGCCTGTGCAGATTTTCACAGTCCTCCACACAGTGTGAGTTGGCCCAAGTAGTGGCTTTAGAAGATTGGACCAAATTGGCTGTGGCTCTTGTCGTATTGTTGTGTGTTCGACTCAGTAAGCAGGGCCCTGGGTGGAGTTGAAAAGCTCTTTGGTGGGCTTAGAGGCCTCTCTGAAACAGCTTCTGCTGGCTATTTATCCAAACAATGGAACAAATCTGTGCCTTTGATCGTACTGCGTAGCCACTGTTCCGCTGAGAAGTGTGTCTCTACGCGCGTATGTGTGTGTGTGTGTGTGTGTGTGTGTGTGTGTGTGAGAGAAAGAAAGAAAGAGAGAGAGAGAGAGAGAGAGAGAGAGAGACAGAGAGATAGAGAGAGAGAGAGAGGGAGAAAGAGAGAGTAATAATGCTGTGTCCCACTTCCTTTTACATCATACTGTGTTTGGGAGTTTCGACTGAAAGGCGTGAAAAGATTTACCAACTGTGCTCAGCACAATAGAACTCATCCCCTTAACTAAGGTCAAGTCAAATCTATTTCCAATGTGCTTTTAAGGCTGCAATCCATAACTTTCATGTCCTACCCTGGATTCAAACCTGGGTTTTCTCCTCACTCTCCTGCTTGAGGGACCAAATTCCTGCCAGTAAGGCATTCCCAATGGGTCAGGGGAGATATTAATTCATATGTATAACCCCCACACCGGCAGCGCTAGACGCCCGCCTGGCTTCGTCGACATGCCGTCCGGCGTTTCGCCACTGTTTTATTTCCAGGTGTTGACACCACCGATATATTTTTATTTTTATGAATCCGGGTACTCATGGGCAAGGCAACTATTCTTCTTCTAACCCTGTAGCAAACTGCAGACTAGTTCCAACCTGTTGTTGTGGAGGCACCATGGACGAGGAGGGACTGATAGTTGAAATAGAGAGAAATGTCCAGAGTTGTATGGATAATTGGCTATGGCACACCATCCTGTAATTACAAAAATGTTCCCATAAAAAAAAGAGAATGCCTGGTGAGCCATAGCCCTGAAGATTGGCTAATCAGGTGAGGAATCAAGTTGCCTGGACAATGCCTCAGACACAACAAATGTCCTGCACTGTGTGTGTTCTCAATGGTGTTCTCCCTGTAGCACGCGGCAGCATCCCGCTTCTTGTTGGTGCACTTCACATGTCACTGATGCATTGCTTCTCAATGGAAGAGTGCCACTGCGGTTTGTTGTATTGCATTAATATACAATGTTTGATTTAGTAAAAATATGTTCTGGATTGCAGCTTTAAACTCACTTAAAGAGGGCCAGAGGATATACTGTAAGAACAATACAAACAGATGAACAAGAACTATTAAGATATACGGTATATGGGCAGATTATTTGTGTGTGTCTGTGTGTTTGTGTGAGAGTGCATTTGAGTGTATGCATGTGTGTGAGTAGATATAAGAGCACCAGGTCCCCTTAACACGTCGGGTCTCTCACATCAGACCAAAACAGCTCTCTGGTTATTTTCTATAAGGACTTCATGTTTGAAAACACAGCATTCACCAGTCCCTGTGTGAGACTGTGGGAAGACCCAGATTGTGTATGCCAGCTCAGCAGGCGAGCATCACTCCACAGAGACCGACCCCACTACACCTTTAGAGAGGCATTCCACTGGAAAACTAGCCAGTTCACCTGAATAGTAATAGCTGTTTGGATTTGGATTTGAGGCACCCCACTGCCTTCAGTGTAGACACAAAGCCTGATTTACACTTAGTTGTGAGTGGGTGTTACACGCTGAAAATATACCTCAATACACTCAAAATAGCCGATCTACCAGCTCACAACGTGTCATGCTGCAAAGTGTTGTGAGCTTATGGATCTACTATTTTTGGTTGGACAACACTGGCATGCAACTACTATAAGTATAAATCAGGCTTAACATATACAGTAGTACATAATATACTGTACTGTACAAACATCCATGCACATAAAGTACTGACACGCAATGCAAACAAATTCACATAAACATGTACACAAATGAACATAATGAATACTTACACATGCAGGTGTGTGTACGTGCACTCAAAAACGCACGCACGCACGCACGCATGTGTGAGCGTGTGCACACACACACACACACACACACACACACACACACACACACACACACACACACACACACACACACACACACACACACACACACACTCTCTCTCTGGCCTAGCAGCAGAATGACTAGGCCAGGGGGGATACGTTCCCTCTCCCATTTCACCTCAGTGGGGTCCAACTCCCATGTCACCTCAGGGAACCTCTGGGACTGCAGCTGAGGAGCCAATTCCAGTAGATTCGTGGAATCGTGTGTGTGTGTTCGTGTGCGTGTATGTGCTGTCAATAACTCTTCTTTGAGGAGACAGAAGCTATTTGCACATCAAGTCACACCCTTGTAGGAACATCATAACCTTGGGATGTCACCGGCTTATGAAAGAATTGAGTCATTTCATCATTATTATAGGTGTGTGGGTGAACTTTATCTAAAGTAAAGGTCGTTTCAGACGGGGAGCGGTTGACGCGCCATAGTAATTCATTTTCAATGAGAGGCGGGCGATTATTTGGGACGCGCAGAGAAGTTGAGGGGCGGAGAGGCAAGTGGGCGCGGTCTCGCGCTCGTGCTTGTTTGTGCACATGCCCGCGGGCGGCAAGAGCTGGATTGTGTCAGATTTTTTTGCCCCGCTACGCACAGGAGGACAAAACAACAATGGTCGCGGCGCTATCCCCACTGATCCGAGCAAGAACGCCCGCGTCAACCGCTCCCTGTCTGAAACAACCTTAACACTGGCAAATCACCAACATGAATGCACACGGGCAAACACTAATACATGCAAGAGGGAACTACTGTGTATACATACACAAAAATACATAAGTACACACATATTTTTATTGTAAGTAGTGCATTTATGTTGTGCCTTTATCCAAAGTGTGTGGCCTAGTGGTAGAGTGTCGCCCTGAGATTGGGAGTTCGGGGTTCAGTTCCCTAGCCGGGTCATACCAAAGACTATACAAATGGGACCCAATGCCTCCCTGCTTGGCACTCAGTGTAAAGGGTTGGATTGTGGGTCATGTCCAGAGGGTGAGCTTTTAAATCATGGCTGGGGGATGTACTTGTACATCAAGCCACCTCACACTACAGAAACATTATGGGAACTATTGGTTCCCAAGGCTACTTACTTTTATCCAAAGCGCATTACATTAACCCATTCACACGTTGATGGTGGAGGAAACTACAACTACAAAGAGGAAACTACAAGGCCGCTCATCAGGAGCAGTTGGAGTTCAGTGACTTACTCTAGGACAGATACTTAAACACTAACCCAGGGGGAGATGGGGATCGAACCGGGAACCTTCCGATTCCCAACTGGCCGCTCTACCTAATGAACCGCTGGGAGAGTGCCCACTCACTCATTCACACACACACATACACACATGCACACACACAAACACACGCATGCATAGATTCTCTACCCCCTGCACTCGCTCCCCCTCTGCAACTGTTCTGCCAAATCACACTTCTATAATTGTCAGTTTTGGTGAATTCCCTGACACCACGCATCATCAATAACCAATGAGTCGCTGCATAAAAATTTCACGGCTTTATTTTTTAATGCCTGACAAACGTCCTCAGATATTCATAATTCACACGACAGTCTCCATGTCTGAGATCAGCCTGGATTTTCTTTGAGTCGGCGGGGAGCCGCTAAATGCTTAATTTATACTCCGTCATACGACGCCAAATGCTCGGCGAAAACAGCAGATCTACAAGCCCACAACGCGTCGCTCTGCGACACGTTGTGAGCTTGTAGATCTGCTGTTTTTAAACACCATTGTACGATGGAGTATAATTTGGTCTATAGTATCTGTAAGGGTTTTGTTTTTTTAGTGAATCTTTGGGCTTTTGCAAATAATAAGGTATTCAAGTATGTGCTGAAAGGCGAGAGATATAAAAAGAGAGGGTAAATTACTTTAAAGTTCTCTTCTAGTTTCTATTTTTTTTAATGTTGTTTTCCCTTTGCATTATTGTTTTATTTCTTTGTCTGTGACTTTGGCAGAATGCAGGGTTGCAGATGAGCATTTCTGTACAGTTTGAATATCTCTCCTTCTTCTTTGGCGTAGGAGTTCATATTCCCTCTTATCTTCTCTTCTTGTCTTTTCCATTTCCGACTGAGGAACCAGCCTCTTTGTCACACACGTGTCACTGAGCATGGATCCATGGTCTTAAATGGTGCTTTGATAAGACTGAGATCAAACAGGCATACTCACACATACATTACACACTGTATTCATAAACACCATTGAATATGTGCACACACATACTCAGAGATATAACTGCACTCGACATGGAGAGAGAAAAAAATAGTTACAGTGTGGCTCTAACAGTTGTGCCTCAAATCCTTTGGGTGAGATTTCCTTCACTGTCAAAAGGTTATTTGACGTTTTGACATTTTGATTGCTTGTCGGTTCTATTCCCAAAATTTGATGGTGGACAGCCAGGAGGGAGTTAGGTAAAGAGAGATGGATGGCTGGCTGGTTTGTTCTGTGTGTGCGGCTGTGCGCGTGCGTGTGTATGTATGCATGCTTTTACTGTATATTTGTCTTTGTGCCATTGTCAGAGAGAAAAAACTACTGAGGTTAGGTTAGGTTAGACTATACACTTTATTGATTAATGTGCAGGGGTAGTTTCATAAGTATTGTTCATCATGCAGCCATTATCTCAGCTCAGTGATTTGTGTATTTCCTATTGCCCTGATTCACATACTGTGGTTCATACAGATAATTAGTATTTATTTTAACTTGCTTGGGGCTACTGGGGGGGTGAGGGTTACAGATTCAGGGTAACCCAGATAGTGTCATGTAATTTGTCAGTCCAAGAACAGCATGCTGGAAAAACGGAATTAGATATCCCTCAGATTGTTGTTTCTGTGATTGTCTATAGCAGTGGTTCATAAAAGTGGGGTCCAGGGACCCTCAGGGTTCCTTGAGGGGGTTCCAAATGGACCCTTACAGGTCTGTAACTCAGAGAGCCTATAAATGGACCCTTATGGGTCCATTCGGTTCCATTTGTACATTCTCAGAGTAATGGGGGTCCTTGAAATTAAACAGTTCAAGAACCACTGGTCTAAAGCGTTTGGTGCAGGTTGAAACAGCCCAGCAAATAGCCAATCGAATTGCCTAATTTTCTATGGTGACATCCTGTCCATATTCACAGCCAATAAACATAAAAAAAGTATAATAAAGTAGCTTTTTAACATCTATATAGGGGACTTGACTCTTATCTTAGTCCAATTGTTCCTCTCTTATATTTATATATTTTTCCATCTCTATAAAGCCTGATTTATACTTAATTGTATGGTGGTGAAAATAGCCGATCAAGCTCACAACATGTCGTGATACGACATGCTCACTATCTGACACTCTTTCTTATTCCTCCTTCCCATGTGCAGTATTCTCTCTTCCTCTTTCTCTCTCTCTCTGTATCTCTCTCTCTCTTTCCACTTCCAGTGTCATTGATTCTAACCATGGCAGTGTCAGGGAAAATCAAACCTTTTGGATCTAGTTTATCCGTGTGGATTCAGTCTTCTGACGGCCCTGGGGCCAAGCCTCTTGGATCCACGGTTAACTGCTTCATGGGATTCTGCACTTTTCTCCGTGGGAATGGGGCCCTTTTTTTCTTTTACCAGAAACTGGGGC
>NC_139940.1:26718680-26731180 GCF_963454915.1 Gymnoscopelus microlampas | reverse complement strand
ATATTTCAATCCTCAATGGCTATTGCCTGTCAATCAATTAGCTACACCCCGTTAACCCCCACTAGAGATACGAGTGACTTATGTGGTGGTTTCATGAAGCAGCGAGTAGATCGTGATTCATTCAATTCAAAATGGGGATATGCAACCTGCGTAGGACTCCGCCTTAATGTGTGAGGGCACGGCCCTTTATTATTGTCATAATATGCCAGATCAAAAGCCTTCCCAAACTCTGAAGTCAATGCAGAGTCATGTTAGCCAATTAAGTTACAAGAGGAGGGCCACTTCCACAGTTGTTGTTTCATTTGAATTTATTATACAAAATTATATTGCATGTATGCATGCTTACCCACAACCTGTGGACACAAGCATAGTTTAATTTGACGCCTTACTGCTTGTTGTTTGTGGTTATCTAATTGGAGCTTTGCAAAATGCTGGCGGCTTGCTATTTTTGGACCAACGCTGGTCCGCTGCCACATTCTGCTTCACGCCGGAACACGTCACCCACTGTTGAAGTCAGACGGAGAAAGAAAGGAGAAAAAAAATAGCTCTCTCATTGTGTCTCTGTCCTCTTCTGTCTTCTCTCGGATGTGTTCCTGATACGCTGTGTATCAAAGCAAAGAGAATAAAAGGAAGGGAAAAAAAACAGAACAAAATAAACAAATTTGAATAGAAAATAGAAATGGGCTTAGTGTAAACGAAATACAATTTCATTTTCCTCTTAGCCTCATTTTGTGTAACAATCCATGACAAGGGGCCGCATTGATATGCAAATGAGGGAATGGCAGCTTTGTGTGAACCCAGCCATCATCTTGTGAATGTATTTACATGACGCGCTGCCTCTGTATTGTATCCGTCTGTTTTTAACTGAGATTAGGAGGGAGTCAACCCAAGTCCCCTTCCCCTGATGTCAGTATAGTCAGCCTGTATTCTAATCTGATTTGATGTCCTGATCCAGTCTGACAGAGATCATCCAGCCTAGAGGACCTGCCTTTGGGTGAAGAGTATTGGAGGGGAGAGACTGAGACGAACAGTGGTGGAAAAAGTCACATTTTTTACTTCAATAAAAGTACCAATGCTGCAATGTAGAAATACTCTGTTAGCAAGTGAAAGTCAGAAATTCTGAATTTACTTGAACAAAAGTATTGGTATCAAAATGTACTTAAAGTACCAAAGTAGAAAGTACTCATTATGTATAATGTCCCATATGTCCCAAGTTTTCAAAATGGATAAAATGTATGAAAATATTTTGAAAATAGCCGATCTACAAGCTCCCAATGCACCCAAATTGGTAATAGTCCAGCAAAGTAAAAATACCTCAAAATTGTACTTAAGTACAGTACTTGAGTAAATGTACTTAGTTACTTTACACCACTGGAGACAAATGTTGAAAAGGATAGGGAGAGAGTGAGAGAGAGAGAGAGAGACGGGGAAAGAAGGATGATTTATTGATGAATTTGAAACCGCTGGAGAAATTGTTTTTTTTTAAGTGGAGTAAAGACAGTTATTGAAATGGATTTGGATTGACGAATTTAAAACACATCAAGCTCTCTAAATTATGGAAGGTGTCCCGTTTAAAATACACTTCCAATTGCTGTCCTCGTGATGTAAAGACGGCCAGACACATTTGTTATGATATATTCAAGACATTGATTAAGATCGTAGGAGGGATTTAGATACATGAGAGAGATGGACAAAGAGACAAAGAAGCAGAGAGAGATATGACAGCTTGGAGGCATGAAGCAAAGAGAACGAGACAGAAAAAGAGAACAGCAACGGAATAAGATGTCTCTCTTTCTCCCAGGGAGGTGATTCTTCATAACTCTCAAGCCCCCTCTCTTCTCCTCTCATTGTTGTTCTCATCCATACTGTATGTCAAATTCTCCACTGGCTTCTCTAATTGGTGCTTTAAAGTGCCCACTTTGATTTAGTTGTGCATAACAATCATGTTTAAGAAGTGCTGTTTAACCATATTACAGATCTCACCTCTGTCTGAATGCACATGACGACATTGCAGTGCCGTTCACTTGCATCATTTGCGCCACGCTGACAAGGAAATCGTTGTTAAACTTTTCCAAACAGCAAAATGAACACATTTGTTGTTTACAAGAAGCCCCAAAGTTGTTTAAAAGACTATGATGAAACCCACACTATCTTTGAAAGGGTTTTAACCCTTTGCTGATATCAGAAAATAGTTTTACTATTAAAGATAAATCACAAATCAAGCTTGGATTTAGTAGTAAGCATGTCTTGTTTTTCTACGAATACTGAGGCTCAAATTGTTTTACAGCATTGTCCACCATAATCCTAATGCAAGATAGATGCAGGCTAAAAGTATAGAAGTATATTTGATGACTTCTGACACTTGGGTTAATCACTCTATGCTTCTTCCATTCCTCTCTCTCTCCTCAGGCTAGGTAAACGGCCAAAAGCCCACTCAGTCAACCCAGAGCCAACCCTTTGTATGCATTTATGTATTCATGCATGTGTTTTGCAAGTACTTAGCATGCATGCATGCAGTGGCTCAGACCAGGGATCATGACACAGTTATGCATTCGGGGCAGCATTTATGATGCTAAAGAAGCCCAGGAACCTAGGCTCAACAACGTTTTTTTCCCCTTCTTTTTTTTAAAGCCACGGGCCCAGTCTTGGTATACTGCAGTTGATGGAGAGCATTTCCCTATCCAGTCCTAGATGTTTGTATAAGTTATGGATGGCTCTGACTGCTCGCCACAGGGCATTTGTTTTGCATTCGTTAAAGGCTCTGTTCATCTGGCTTGTCTGACCATTAACATAATATTGTCGCTGTCGGGCAGAAAGCTTGAATTTCCATATTTAATCTTTGCTCATAAATGAATGCCCTATTTTATACCTCGTTGTGTGACAGTGTCACGCAAAAGTACAGAAAATAGCAGATATATAAGGATATTATAACACATCACAAACTGATGCATTGTGAGCTTGCAATTTTTTACATTTTTGAAACTTTTTGAACATTTTTGCTTTTAAAATGCATGCCCGAAATAGGGACGACAGGTTGAGAGTCTGTCTGTGGGTTTTATAAACATTTCACCAATTAAAAGTATTAGCAAGAGCTTGGGACTAAATAATAACTACATTGGATGCATTGGAACACAGATTCTTTTTTACATTTCCTGAAAAGTAACGGTTTTGGACATACAAGGCTTTTGCCCGACAGCAAGGATATTTGAATGTGTTGATCTTTGTCATGATGATGCAGAGAATGCAATGCATACATGCTTCATTTAGACCCCAAAGGTCACTACCAGTAGTGTAAAGTAACTACCGGTAGTTACTTTTTAGATTTTGATGAATATTACAAAACATACATTAACCACTTCAGCCCTATAATTACTTTGGCCATTTGAAAATAGCCGATCTACAAGCTCACAATGTGTTGTGATGCGACGCATTGTGAGCTTGTACCGTAGATCTGCTATTTTCAAAAGATTTTTGTGCATTTTATACATTTGAAAACTTGTGACCTGCTTAATGAGTACTTTCTACTTTTGGTACTTTAAGTACAAGTATTTTGATACCAATACTTTTGTACTTTTACTCAAGTAAATTTTTAATTCTGGACTTTTACTTGTAACAGAGTATTTCTACATTGCATTATGAGTGCAAATGTGAGTGCTTTTTCCACCACTGTTACCCCTCAACCGCTCGTCTTCAAATCTTGACCTGACTGTTGTACAGTACTCCACCATACCATTCTGCATTACAAGCAGCCACATCCCCAATAAACAGACTTGAATGCTATGAGAGCCCTGAGCTGTTAACTGGGAGCTGTCAGGAGCGTTTACCAACTTCCCCCTTCATCTTCCTCTGCTCCACCTCTCCCACTCTCTCTGTTCTCCCTTCAGGACGTCTACCTTCCTTTCTCCACACTTTCCCCCCTCTCCTCTCACTTCGATCCCCCGCTCTCTCTCTCTCTCTCTCTCTCTCTCTCTCTCTCTCTCTCTCTCTACTCTCCCTCTCTCATCTCATGTTCCTGCCTTTTCTCTTCCCCCCCTCACTCTCTCTCTCTTTCTTATCACCTAAGCTCCAACCACTTTCCTCTCTACCACGCGCTCCTCTCTCTCTCTCTCTCTCTCTCTCTGTCCCTCCACAGCACTCTCCCTCCTACTCTTTCTCTCTCTGTTCGTGTTGATAGACGCTCAGAGGTGTGTGTGTATAAGAAAAGGCAGGAAAGGAGACAGTTTTATTCTGTGCCATTTCGTGAGTCTCTGAAGTGAAGCTCTCTCTTATTTCCGCTGTTGTCTCCATTCTCGGGATGAGATGCGGCGAAACAACAGCTGGTGCTGAGGAAGTGTCTTCAGACCAGAAGAAATCCCTCCTCAGAAAAGACGACAAGCAGAACACAGGGACTGCTACAGACAAGAAAGAGAGAAAGAGACAGAGAGAGAAAGAGACAGAGAGAGACAGAGAGAGTAGTGAATGCCACATGCACAGGAAGACACATGTTTATTTTGGACTGCGCTGAAGACGTGGTTGTCACCTTCTCATCATCGACAAGTGTTTTAGTTTTTTTTTTTGGAGCATGGACTTCTCTATCCTCTAGCTTTCGCTCTCAAGCGAATGCTTCGGTGACAAAGTGACGTACGACGTGTCGCTTGACAAAAATAACATAGTTTCAGAAAAAAACCTGCTTTAGATGAAATGTAGAATTTGATTTATATCTTACCCTCCAGAAATGTCATCTTTCTGTCTGATGCTTGTGGAGCTGCCTTGCTACACAGTCAACCCATTCTGGGCCACAAAATGCTACAGGCTATTAAGGAGGCCCATCAGCCACTTTGTGAGGGGTCATTTGTCTTGACCGCGAGATTAGCTCCAAGATGGCCGCCCCTGCCCGGGTTCAGGTGCTTCTGTGTTTATTTGCCGAGGGAGTGAAGTGACGAAAAGAGGGGGAGGTTTGAGAAATGGATGCCCACTAGCAAATAGGATCAGAGAGATTGTGCTGAAGATGGTAAATACTTCTGAGGGATTAGATGGATGAATGTGTTCGGAGAGCACAAAGCCCTGCCATGATGTGCTTCAGTACCTAGTAGCCTTCCAGCCGTGGGAGGAACCACAGCCCACGTTTGGTTGAGACTCACAATAAGTTTCCGTTATACTGTCAAACTGATGAACAAAGGACTTACAAAGTGTCCTTTAGATGTGATTGTTGTGGCCAAGGCTATCACCTTCATGCCCGATTTATACTTTGGTTGTGCATTGTGTCAGGCACCGAAAGCAGACAATCTAAATGCAGACAATGCGGCGCAGCATGGCGCGTCGTCCACATGTACATCTGCCAAACAGTATTTTTGGTGCACAACACCAAAGTATACAATAACACAACAAGTATACAATCAGGCATCAGCAATCACATTGGTACCTTGGCTGAATAACATAAATGCATGACATTGTTGATTGATCGATTGAATATTTTATTAGACAAAAATGCAAAACAGCACGAGTACAGTCAAACGCTGGTCTAAAAGGATAACACCAAAAAAGTCTTTGCGGTCTTGTTTCCATTGGGGTCCTATGTATTCAATTCATCAACATATAAAGAATAACACAAAAATTCAATATCATCACAAATATAAAACACTATATGCACATAGTTAAAAAAAAAAAGGATTAATGGGAGGAATGGGGTTAAAGAAAGGGGGTGGGTGGTCTCCTGTCTAAGGGAGATGTGATAATTACCTCCTTCTTTGGCCTCCTGCAAGGTGAATTTTCAGGGCTGTTTTAAAGGAAGCCAGTGAACCACATTATATCTGTTTTACCCAAAATGTTTAATCAACTCCATTTCCCTTCCCCTCTGCCTCTTTGACTCCCCCCCCCCCCCCCCCCCACACATGCCTCTCTACAGGTGATGACTGGTACCTGTGTCGGCTGACTCTGAGCATGCCCAGCCAGGCTGACCTGCAGTGGGGCATGTTCCCCTCCCCCTACCTGGCTGCTGTGGGTCCTGATGCTGCAGCTGGCTCCATCGTCTACCGCCTGTCTGCCAGGCAACCAGGCGGAACAGTCGGACACGCCCACTTCCTGCTACTGGACAGTGAGTTGGATTAACGATACCCAATAATGTTTATGAAAATGGTGTTATTCACGGGCAAGTTTACCTACTGCAATTCTCTTTGGTGTAGAAGATATAGTCATTGTTATTGTACGTTGTTTTATTATTAGCTGACATTTGCTTGATATTTTTATACTTTATGTAGGCTACCTGGAAAATGCTGCGCTCGCAATCATGTTTGAATGTCACCCCCCCTCTCTACCTATATCTTTCCTATTTTTCTTCACTGAAGGTATCTAATAAAACAGAGATAAAAATAAACAAACAGTCAGTGCAGGCAGCAACAACAGGGGTCAAGTTCAAGTAGACAACATTGAATCTCTTTATTTGTGTGTGCGTGCGTGCGTCCATACGCGCGCGCGTGTGTGTGTGTGTGTGTGTGTGTGTGTGTGTGTGTGTGTGTGTGTGTGTTTGTGTGCGTGCGTGCGTGCGTGTGAGTGTGAGTGTGTGTGTGCGTGCGTTTGTGTGAGTGTGTGCGTGTGCGTGTGCGTGTGCGTGTGCGTGTGCGTGCATATGCTTCTAGAATTTGAGGCAGCAAGACAATAACAGGAGAAAAAATATATAATAAATCACAATTTGAACCAAACTCCATCAGCCGCAAATTAGCATGCTTCTCCTTCCATCGCTAAGCAGCGACGCGCAGATGTACCAAAACAAGAACTAGTGTAGTTTTGACAGCAGTAATTATGAGCAACATCTGGCAGAGCGATGCCACGGCGTGTATATTGATTTTGTTTTTGTTTATTTGGAGATTTCTTCCGAGGACATGTTGAATTTCAATTACAGCTGAGGGTGTGTTGGGGGGTAGCAGTGTGTGCGTGTGTGTATGGGGGGGAAGGGGGGGGGGCGCACACGTGTTAGCAAATGCACATAAATGGCGTTGCGGAATACTGTTAATCGTTCCCTGGGGCATAGAAAGCTCCTAGATGCAGGAATAATGGGAAACTCTCTGGAGAGAGACAGGGAGGGGGGTGGGCTGCAGGAGGGAGGATGGATGGAGCCTCCATGCCTGCAGCTGTGGATTCTTTATTTTTACTTTTTTTTGGGTGGGGGTACTGGGAGGAAGCAGATGGAGAGGGAGAGGTAAGGAGGATGAAAATGCTATTTTGAGTGTTAATTCCTAATGCCATCATATTAAGAGATTTTGACTCCCCTTTAGCTTAAAGTAACTACATATGTTCCAAGAATTAATCCAATCATTTACGTAGAAAACGCTTTTAATACCATGCCAATATGGAAATATGTTCTCAAAGTTCACTTGAAGCCAATTAGTAGCATTAATGACATTACTCAGTTTTAGTTTCTTAAGTTTACAGTTGGTTGGTGATGAAAGTATTTAGACATTTGGGCAGTGATTTTTTCCCCACCTTTTTTGTCACATAAATTATCACAAGGCTCATTTTATACATATAGTATTGTGATTGTTTTATTTCATGTATATGCAGGGTAGCTTGAACACTAGTGATGCGCGGGTCTCCACCAGACCTGGCACCGACCCAATTAACGACCCGAAGCGGACCATAACCCAACCCGTTCCAGTAATTTTATCGTGGCCAGGGTTCACCCGCCCGACCCGCACCCGTAAGAATGACGTCTGCAGCGTACCAGAACCCGCCCGATCTGCAAGTCTACCAGCGCATCACTATTGAACACTGTAGTAGCGGTGCTGCATAACCTGAGCCCTTAAAGGAAGGAAGACTTTCGTCTTACAGTACAATAATTCAGATCCTGGCCAATCTACATGCTTACAACACACCGCAATGGGACATCATTGTCATTGTGAGCCTATAATGACATGCCCTAAATAGGGATTCCAGGTTGAAAGTCATAGAATTGTCCATGTATTCCACACTGAAAATAAATGGGCTACTGCCGGTCACCCTACCACAAACTAATATATGGCCATGTTATGATGTCAAGAATGTCTTATTGTTATTGTTTGTATGTAAGCCATCATGTCACCGGTTGGACATAAGCCCTAGCTGACAGTCTGTACATATTCACCTTTTGCTTAAAACATAATATACATTATGCAACATGTACTGTATACATTATTCAACATGTATACAACAAATAGACCATATTGCACCCTAGCATCCCAATCGTAACTTTTGGCACTCCTCGCTGTATTGTACTGATATATTATATCAGAAATTCATTGCCAGGAAATGTTAGAAATAGCATCACATCAATAGACTATGGGCAACAGAAAAGTGTTGGATGCTGAAGCGAAAAGAAAGACTAAAATCAGATTGACAGGTCAGATGCAGCTGTAGCTGATCATCCCCCCCTTCCCTGTTTCCAACAGCTGTGGACCTCTTTCCCTCTGTGTAGCCTACCCCCCCCCCCACCCCCCTCCCTTTGCTTCATCTCTCCATTGCCTTTCTCTCTATATCTGCTATCGCTGCCCAGGGGGACACCAGTTAAACTGGCCGCATCCCGAGTATCAAAAGAGACACAGTGTTCAAAGACAGATCACAGTCGAGATGTTAGCCCCCCACTAACATGCGCACGCACGCACGCACGCACGCACGCACGCACGCACGCACGCACGCACACACACACACACACACACACACACACACACACACACACACACACACACACACACACACACACACACACACACACAAGCACACACATGTTTCTCCAGCTGGCAGAAGGGGCCCCGATACCCTTCCGTTTTGCCTTGCAAACACATAAACACGAAAATATACCAATAATCATCACACCAGTCCTCCGCCAGCCTCAGACTTGTGCACTGGTTTGTGGACTGCTGTGGGTTTAATGCAGTGGTTCTAAAAACATTGTGTGTTAGGCCGTGGACCCCCATCTGAAAAGATTTTGTGCCAGGGACCCCCATAAGAGAAGATTTGTGTTATCAAATTATTTACAAATAATTCAACATTTTTCACACATTTTCAAAATGTTTAAACATTGCAGTGCGACGCGGTTAAAACTGATTTTAATGCCAAATTAACTAATATTGCTGGGGGCCCCCACAAGGACCCCTGGGGGTTCCCGGACCCCACTTTGCAAGCCACTGATCTAATGAATCTGCTCTCCATCAATGTACTTATGTATTACGTACTGAATCTGTCTGTTTTCATCTCCATTGATCTATCTGTCTATCTGTACTGTATTCCAGTCTCTGTCTGCAAAACTATCTGTTGTTTTGACCATATCAATTCAATCCTGTACTCTCCTCAGGTGGAGAGGACTGCTTTGAGGTGGACCGAAGCTCGGGGGAGGTCCGGACCACAGGCCGGCCTTTGACGCCGAGCAAGGAGTACCTGTTGAGGGTGCAGGCGGTGGACACGCACGGTCGTAAGGGTCCCCCTGCTACAGTGGCCGTCCTGGCTGGCTACCGCCCCCCACAGTTCACCAACTCCACCTACACCCTGACCGTCCCAGAGAACACACCAGTGGGCCAAGCGTGAGTTTGATTGATTGATTGACTACTTCATTAGTCAAAAATGTAAACAGCAGTACGGCACGGTGACACACTTTGGTTAAAAGGATAACACAAAAAATGTGGATGCATGAGTCTGTCTGTCTGTCTGTCTGTCTGTCTGCCTGCCTGCCTGCCTGCCTGCGTGCGTGCGTGCGTGTGTGTGAGTGTGCGTGTGTGCGTGTGTGTGTGTGTGTGTGTGTGTGCGTGCATGGATGCACACACGCACGCATTTGTGTGTACCTGTTGCAGTTCATTATATTTTGTTTGTTACACGTGTGTGTTATTCTGCATGTGTTTAGTATGTGCGTGCGTTTGTGCATGAAGCATGGCCTGTTCCTTGGCATTGCCGGTCATTTGACGCATGAAATGATGTGCCCCCCGGTGCAAGGCAAGAAGAATAGCAACGGAGGGATGAGGGGGTGGGGGGGGGGATATAGAGAGGAGGGATAGAAGGATGGAGAGGGGTTTGGGGGGGCACAGATGCATCATTCTGGCCCGAGGCGGAGAATTTGAAAGTGTGGCAAATTCAAATATTTATTAAAAGCGAGCTCTGGATTAACATGAAGGGTAATGTGTGTGTGTGTGTGTGTGTGTGTGTGTGTGTGTGTGTGTGTGTGTGTGTGTGTGTGTGTGTGTGTGTGTGTGTGTGTGTGTGTGTGTGTGTGCGTGTGAGTGAGAGAGAACCCGCCTCCTCAGGGCTGCTGGCGCGAAGCAGATTGTATTAATAACTAAGTATCCATGCCACCTTCTGAGCTGTGTGAGAGCTGGTGTTTGTGCCTGGTGTGTGTCTGTCCATGGGTACTCTATGCATATGCACACTGTAAAGGCATTGGTGTTCATTTAATGCTCAGAGTGTGCAAATGTCACACACACATCCATAAGGGTGCATTTGGGTCCAGTCAGTGTGTGCATTTGTGTGCGCGAGCGTATATGCGTGTGTCAGTGGGTGGCTGGTTAGATGAGGTTTAAGTAGGTATCTTTATTTAGAAAGTCCCTGATGGCTGTAACCTTTAAATGATAGCATACAGTGCTGCCAGTACACAGTAACATCTACAAGCTCAGCGTTGTGAGCTTGTAGATCTGTCATTTTGAAAAAACGTATGACACATTTTGAAAAATTATGAACTTTATTTTGAAATGGACTATTCATAATTAGTAACTTTTACTTTGGTACTTTAAGGACCACTTCAACCATTTTCCACCTTATCTTCATATAGTTGGTCCTCAGTCCTCACTAATGTGACCAATTCTGTCTACTTGATTTGTGTCTCAGAGGAGGGCTGTGGACAGTTCAGAAACCTGCCTAACAGTGATATCATCGGGTTTTGACATTTGAAACAATTTTTTTGTTCATTTTTTATTAATGCAAGAACAATGGTTTCTATTTCAGCATTCTAACTTTCCAGGAGGAGAAAGGCTGTAGTTTCTATTAGGTTGGATTTGGAATCCCCATTGATAATATCATTGGTAGGCATGTTTCTGAACTGTCCATAGCCCACAAATACATAGTGAGATATAGTGAGTAGACCAGTAGACTAGTGAGGCCCAGTTAAATGAAGATATGGTTGAAAATGGGTGAAGTGCTCCTTCAAGTATATTTTGATGCCAATACTTTTATACTTGTACACAATTAACATTTGCCTGTCATCAAATTATTGGCTTAGGAATGTGACAAAAAACTAAAAAATATCGATGAATCCAAGCTTCCATGGGGTGACTAATCGATAGAAAAAACATCATTTTGGGGGTGAACCATCCCTTTAAGTAAAAAATCGGAATAGTTCTTCCACCAATGGTCGCACGATTCCGTTTGAATTGGATTTAAGTCATTTCTTGTGTCATAGTTCTATCATTCCTCATCTTATTATAACTGTTATTCTTGTCTTTGGTTGTCGTTTAAAAAATGGTCCACTTCCTGTGTCTCCAGTGTTGCCACGGTGCAGGCCATCTCCTTCCAGAAGAAGAGCCTGTCCTACATGCTGCTGGTGAACCCTGGCAACCTTTTCAGCATCAACCAGGAGAGCGGGGCCCTCAGTCTCACCAGGGCCGTGGACTACGAGAGCGGACACACCCTGCACACCCTGCAGGTCCGCGCGTCCGAGTCTGACACAGGACTCAGCGGAGTGGCTGAGGTAGGCACACGCAGCTTATAGAGCGTGCCAAAATTCCTGAAGTTGCGTCAACAAGTGTCTTTTGGTAGCGGCGGACATCTTTGAGGGGTAAAAACCAGGTTGACTTAACATTGCCCAATGCCACGCCCAATGCCACGCCCCCCGTGGTGACGACACGTTGGCACGCTCAATAGGGCTGCAACTATCGACCGTCGTCTTAGCGATTATTCCAACGATTATTCCAACGAAAATGGCAGATCGGCAAGCTCACAACGCCTCGGCTATTTCCAGCTAAAGCTTTCCCCACAATAACAGAAAACATAAAATACACTAGTATAGAGCCCTGATGGACTAAGCTCAACCATATGGGGTTTAAGTGGTTAACAACGTGTTTTTTATATGTATTTATATATAATTTATGTATCTACGAATTGATTAACAGCGTAAGCGTTATTTTCTACTTCGTTGCACACCGGTGTTGTGCAGAAATAGTGAAAGTAGCAGGTCTACAAGCTCACAGCACATCACACGCACATTGCAAACTTCTGTTGTTTTCTCTCTAGATCTTGTATTTTCAGGCGCAATACGGGTATACGTGCAAGTAAGCACACATAATTACAGTATGCAGGCACTGTGTGCACACATATTGTGTGTTTACACGGGTAAACACACAAGACATAGACAAATATGAGTATACACAGTACACACAAGGCAGCGTATGAGCAGGTACGTACACACACATACTGTAACCAGATGCAGGAAAAGAATAAAGGCTACTATAAACTAAAAATATAATTATTTATTGTATAAGACAACAAACGCACACACACACACATACATGCGC
>NC_139940.1:26711180-26713680 GCF_963454915.1 Gymnoscopelus microlampas | reverse complement strand
TCTCTCTCTCTCTCTCTCTCTCTCTCTCTTTTTTTTTTTTTTCTCTCTCTCTCCCACCTCTCTACCGCCCACACAGCCCTTCAGCAATCCTGGATTATGCTATTAAGCATAATGACGGAAATTAAAACACACGGACACACAAGGACACACACATACACACACAGTCCCCTCTGCTCTCCTAGCCCTTCCATGTATAATTTAGGTAGCCTGTGGTCCACAGCTGAACATTATAAATGCTAATCATTAGCCTGGAGAGCTCTGCTATTAGCGGCTCTACATTTAATGAAGCCTGAGTCTCTCTGTCTCAGTCCCTGGCCCTGTGGTGCACAGCACAAACGCACACACGCACTTATTCACACACGCACGCACGCACGCACGCACGCACGCACGCACACACACACGCACACACACACTACAATTTACAATTTAGGTATTTGGCAGATATGCTCTTACCAGAGTGACGTACAACTGCTAAATTAGCGCAAGCAGAATAAGCATGAATTTTTGTTAACAAACAAGGTAGATAGTCACTTAAGCATAGTGCAAATATAACAATGTAGTACCTCAAAGAAACTAGGATACCAGGTCAATATCAAACCTAGCATCTGTCTAAACAACATGGGTCTGTATCTAAATAATATTATAACACACACACACACACACACACACACTCACACACACACACACACACACACACACACACACACACACACACACACACACACACACACACACACACACACACACACACACACACACACACACACACACATATTTTGCCCAAATATTTTGCCCAAATATGGACAGCTTGTATAGAATGTGTGATACTGGTGTGGAGAAACATATTATTGCATACTGTATGTTCTATAGTTTGAGGTAACAAATAAAGCCAGGCAGTCAATTAACCAGTTAATCGAAGTGTCTCTTTCCCTCCCCTCCTCTTCTCTTCTCTTCCCTCCTCCTCTCTTCTCTCCTCTCCTCTAGTCCTGGCCAGGGACTGTGACACAGGCGTGAATTCGGAGCTCTCCTATTTCGTCCACAGTCCCGACTTTGATATCACTTCCAGGGGCGTGGTCAGCCCCAGTCAACGCCTGGACTATGAGCGGCCCAATCACATGTACGAGTTTGTGGTGGTTGCCGTGGACGCAGGGATGCCACCGCGAACGGGCACTGCCTCCGTCCGCATCCGAATGGCCAACAGTAACGATGAGGTGCCTGTCTTCTCCCAGAGCATGTAAGTTATCTGCCTGTCTGTCTGTCTGTCTGTCTGTCTGTCTGTTTATGTCTAGCAGCCAGTCTATGAGCTCAAGTAGCCAAGATACCAGGCCTTAAGAGCAGTTTAAGCACTATCATTGGCAATAATCCTGTATCTCCCGATGGTCAGTTCAGACCTGCTCCCAAGCCTTTCTATCTGGCTGTCATGTGCATATTGGCACTCTGGTCTTCCTCTCCATTTACACCTTCATTAATTTTTTCTACTTTCTCATCAGTGCTCTCTGGTGTGCTCTCTCTCTCTCTCCCTTCTCCCTTCTGTCCCTTCTCTCCTCCACCTCTCTTTCTCTTTCTCACTAATCCTGTCTCTCACCCTCTTCTTGTTAACAACACGTTTAGGTATTTGTGGATATTTTCATCTTCTTAAGCGCATCTGTTTTTGTGTCACAACGTTCTCTCTTCTAATTTAACTCTGACATGTTTTCTGTCTCTCCTTTACCTCTTTCTCTCCTTCACACTTCTCCTTTTCATCTTCCTTCATCTACAACCTGCACTATTTTAGTTTCTGTATTCATCCTTGTTTATGTCGGTTATGTTTTTATGCACTCTCTTAGACTCTTCTCTCTTCTTTTCCTCTCTTCTCATCTTGGCGTTTTGTAATCACATAGCTGTGAGGTGTCATTTAGTGAGTAGAGCCAAGAGCAAAGACATTGAGGACAAGCGCACACACACACACACACACACACACACACACACACACACACACACACACACACACACACACACACACACACACACACACACACACACACACATGAACACAAGTCATGTAATTACTTTTCCTTGCGGTGCAATGGAAAAATTGATTGTTTGTGGATGTTTGTGGTATTACAGTATATCAGTATACGTATGTGTGTGCCTAACCGTTTCTCTCTCCCTCTCTCCCATCCTTTCTCCTCCCTTCCACCCTTTTCACCCCCCCCCCCCCCCCCCTCTACCTTAATCCACCTGCCCCCAATCCCCATTCTGTCTTTACTCTCCCTCTACGCTCCTCTAGCTATAAAACCTTCCTCAGTGAGGATGCCGGCCCAGAGACCCTTGTGGCCATTGTCCACGCCAAGGACCCTGATGGTGACGGTGTCTCCTATGCCATCACTGGGGGCAACGAGGACAGCAATTTTCAATTGGACAACCAGAAGGGTGGGTGGAGTCAGGCGATACGTGAATAAATGTACAAACATACAAATACGCTCTCTATTCCTGTTCGACTGCATAATGCAGGGACAGA
>NC_139940.1:26673680-26706180 GCF_963454915.1 Gymnoscopelus microlampas | reverse complement strand
TATATGGGCATAAAAGACACACACACACACACACACACACACACACACACACACACACACACACACACACACACACACACACACACACACACACACACACACACAGACAGACAGACAGACAGACAGACAGACAGACAGACAGACAGACAGACAGACAGACAGACAGACAGACAGACAGACAGACAGCTTTTTATACTCAGTTGATCGGTCAGACTCACACGCGCGCACCTCACACACACACGCACACATTGCAATCCCTTCATAGCTGCACTTGAATGAAGTCAGTGAGGTGTACAGTAGCTAACATGAGAACACCCAGACCCATGTTCCCAGACTCCATGCATTTATACTGACGTTGATACAATAGATGACACAAATAAATCTTAGTTCCTGTATTAGTCTGCCTTTGCTTTCATGTTTCTGGTCTAATAATTTGAATGCTTGGTCAAATCTTGGGTTCTTCACCTCAACTAAATATCCCAAGTGCAAAATCATCAACAGAAACTTTCAGCTGAGCCTGTTATATGTGGCTTATATTTGTTGTGGTAAAAATCGATCTTTAGAGAAGCGTCATTTGAAAGAACCCACCCCCCCAAAAAAATCATTATTTTTCATAGATTTTTCAACATCTGTCTCCTAATCCTGAAAAGCTGTTAAGACTGATGAAATATTTGCCGCCATTCCCACTGACTCTCATGGGCCCGTGTTTGTTTTTCATGTGTGCAAATATGTGTTTTGATAAGCATCATGTCAAAAGTTATTTTCATCAGATTATGGAAATACACTCAGTCCCTTATTAACTATTAAACAGGCAGATTGAAATGTTTCTAGGACACGCATTCATTTACAGGAAGATCCATGAGAACAGAAGAACGGCATCAGAATCTGCCTTGTTTTTTTCCCCCGGTGGAGGTTGTTGTTGTTGTTGTGTGTTGTTTAATCCATTCAATCCGGGAACGCATCACTGTCATTTTAGATGTCTTCAGAGATCAAAAATAGCAGATATACAAGCTCATAGTGTGGTACGAGTGCCGCACTATGAGCTTGTATATCTGCAATTTTTTAAACAATCTTGAATATTTGTGCAAATCTTTAAATATCTATTTTTTAAGCGAACATTTGTAAAATATTTTGTTCCAGGGACCTCCAGAAGCAAAGATTTGAGCTACAAATGTTCGCTTTAAAATATATATGCATTAATAAATGTGCATGATTTTTTCTTTTTTTTTTCTTCTAAAATAGCAGATCTGCACAGAGTGCCGCGCTATGAGCTTGTATATCTGATATTTTTGAATAGCCAAATGAAATCTAACATGACGGAGATGCATCCCCGGATTGAATGGGTTAATTCTGTATTGACATACATTACAGTCAGCAACATTTTCGGTCATTCTTGCATGTTTGAATAACTGATGTTGCAGCGCGTGCCCCAGAAATGCCAAAAGGAAAACATCGAGATTGGCATTGTCTTTTTGCCAGCAAACACTTACGCTGACACTAACATTACACAATGCCAATTAGACAGTTTTGTAACCACCCATGACATTATGTAAATACCTGTACAGTATGGTGATGAGATGAGGGCTTGGAGCTTAGTAGGGCCAACCGTAACAATAAAGAATAATTTAAGTCTCGTCTTTTTCATGTATGGTTTCATTGCCACGACCTTCATACAGTATATATTTGTGGAATCTAAATAATTTTAATTCTTTAATGAGCTAATAGCAACATACACCCTCTAACACTCATCGCTCAGCTCACAGGCAATACTTTATTAGTCAGTGACTCTGTTGGATCAAGTATATCTGTTTAACCTATTGCAAAGTATTGCATAATGCAATGTATTTAATGATATATCAAATCTTTGAGCCGTTTGGCAACAGGTTGTACTAACACAGAGCTGACACATTACTTTTGTGTACTATCATAAGTTAATACACAATTAACCACTTAAACCCTACACAGTTTACACTTTGTTGACCACGGTGCATGAAGCAAAAGATCTATACATGCAGTGGTGGGAAGTAACTAAGTACACTGTACTTGAGTACAATTTTGAGGTATTTGTACTTTACTTGAGTACCAATACTTTTACTTCTACTCCTACTTCCACTACATCTCGAAGGCAAATATTGTACTTTTACTCCACTACAATTATTTGAAAAGTTTAGTTACTAGTTACTTTGTAGATTTTTATTACAAAACATACATTAACCACTTCAGCCCTATATACATTTCGACCATTTGAATATGGTCGAAATGTAGCCGATCTACAAGCTCACAATGCGTCGCGATGCGACGCATTGTGAGCTTGTAGATAGATCTTTTTGTAGATCTAAAGATTTTTACACATTTTAAGACCTGTGAAATGGGACATTGTGCATAATGAGTACTTTCTACTTTTGGTACTTTAAGTACATTTTCATACTAATACTTTTGTACTTTTACTCAAGTAAATTTTGAATTCCGGACTTTTACTACATTGCAGTATTGATACTTTTACTTGAGTAGAAAATGTGAGTACTTTTCCCACCACTGTATACATGTTGTCAGGGTGTACATACTGCCAGACTGCATCAACCCAGTGCTAAACGCTACATTTAACCCATCGACTCCTAGACTTCCTGCGTGAGGACACACCCGTGGGGACTAGCTTCCTACGAGCCGCAGCGCACGATGACGACCAGGGGAGCAATGCGGCCATCGCCTACTCTCTGTCCAATCAAAAGCCAGCGTACCTGCACATCAATCCCAGTACTGGCTGGGTGTATGTCAACCACCCCATCTCACAGGTAAGAGACAGAAATTGTAAATGGTGCATTTACAGTATATAGAGCTTTTATCCAAAGCGCTTTACATAGATTGTGCATTACATTCACCCATTCACACACACAGTCATACACCGATGGCGGAGGAAACCATGCAAGGCACCAACCTGCTCATCGGGAGCAATTAGGGGTTCAGCGTCTTGCTCAAGGACATTTCGACACCAACTCTGGGGGAGCCCGGGATCGAACTGGGAACCGTTACGGTCACTCTACCCCTGAGCCACTGTCGCCCCATGCTATAGTAACTGTCAGGAAATTAGGTTGTATGATGAAGACCTGTTTTAATTTTAAAGCGGTATACCCTAAAAGATTGGTAATGAACGTACATCCATGTTAACACACTGCACCACAGTTTCATCATTTGAGGTCTCATATTCTGCTTGCTTTTAGTGTTTGTGTGTATTGGAAGGAAGGAAGGAAGAGAGAGTAGAGAGAGAGAGAGAAAGTAGAGGGATGGAAAGAGAACCTACACGTCTGTTTGTCTTTGCAAGCTTGCAAGCAACTATTCCCCTCTCACCCATGATATCATCTAGCGAGGCTAGCTTGTGCATGCACGCACATGCACACACGCACGCGCACACACACACGCGCACACACACACGCACGCACGCACGCACGCACGCACGCACGCACGCACATACACACATACATACACGCACATACACACAAACATATGCCTTTCCTTCCCAGTTTCCCTCAGCGGTTCCATATCAAACATGACAGGTTGTAGAAACCAGCATTACTCTTGTTGTGTACTGTATGTATATTTATATGGGGCTATGAATTTTACATTTATGTGTGGAGCTACAGTATATGGATTTCATTGAGAAGCACAGTGCTGTACATACGCAGACACTCACCTCAAATGTATTTATTTGTATAGCCCTTAATCACTGTCACAGTCTCAAAGGGCTGTACAGGCCCAATTTAATAAAGGAAACAAATGACAACCCTTGTCCTTTAACCAACAAGGAAAAGGAAAAACTCCCAAGACAGGAAAGTAAAGAAGAAAAGGAAAGAACCTGGGGAAGGATCACTAACGAGCGAACCCCCCTTCCAGGGCAGACAGGCGTGCAAATAATGTGCTGAGGATCCAAATTGAAACAAATAACAAAACTATTAAATCTCCATACTCCATGCTAGGAAAGTTACAGTAATAATAAGTTACATATAATAGACTCATGCACTATTACAATTTCCCCCACAGGATCAATAAAGGTCTACCTTTGTAAATGATGGCTTTAAAAATTGCTATACAAATGTATTTATTATGATATACGCAAATGATGTATAGATCTTCACCTACAGTACCAATAGTCTCTGAGGGCTTAAATGCAAGGTATTTGCTAGAACAGCAACAAGAAACGAACCTACGCTATGTCACCTACCTATGTCACTGCCCCAATATTAGGTCTGCCTTAAAGGCTCTGCATTGATTCCGCAATGCAGGTTGTTTTAAAAGTTCTAATTGTTTCCGTCCCGTTTTAACAATGAACAATGAACTGAGCAAAGCGTTTAGACTGACTTGTGAGTCTTGAACAGAATCTATACTGTTCATACATAAGCAGTATGTATAGAATCTATACTGTTCATACATAAGCAGTATGTATAGAATCTATACTGTTCATACATAAGCAGTATGTATAGAATCTATACTGTTCATACATAAGCAGTATAGAATCTATACTGTTCATACATAAGCAGTATTTATAGAATCTATACTGTTCATACATAAGCAGTATTTATAGAATCTATACTGTTCATACATAAGCAGTATGTATAGAATCTATACTGTTCATACATAAGCAGTATGCATGAAGTGTCGCATCAATGCAGAAGGTTCACAACTAACAGACATGCTATACAGAGTGACCTGGCTGCAGCACCTTTTTTGTTGTAGTGTGTGTGTGTGTGTGTGGGGGGGGGGGGGGGGGGGACACTGTGCAATGACATTTTATTTATAGGCTCTGGGCTTTGTGGAAAACCTACCACCCGATTGTTCAGCTCGTCCCCTATAGCAAATTTTCATCTTACTGTATACCTCTACTATACTGTATGACAGACAGACAGAGATTGTCAGAGAGGGTCTTCAGGTATGTGTGACCACAATAGTGAAATATAGAGTATGGGATTGCCATGGGGGTGGGGCTTTAAGGGTTGTGTAGTGGGAATGAGAGTGAGGTGAGTGGGCTGATGAGTACTAACATAAGGGTCCTCTCCAGGGGTAAAAGTCTCAGTAAACCATAAACATGTGAACCCAAAGTATCCCTATTCTGGGCATGTCCTAACAGATGAACATTCAGGAAAAAAATAGCAGATCTACAAGCTCACGATGTGTCAGTTGTGAGCTTGTATATGGGATATTTTTTGCAAGCGAAGCGATTTAGTGTACAGGGACAAAAGGAGGGGACCAAGTATAGACCCTTGGGGGACCCTGGTCAATGAAGCGTTATTATGATTCCCAAACCCGCTGAGCGGGCGCTGTGATTGGTCAGTAGTCGCTGTGATTGACAGTTCTCGTTTTTGCTACTATGCCTATTAGGGGTGTGCCGATATATCGTCCCGCGATATATCGCGATACGTTTTCGCGACGATATGTATCGTTTTGGAAAAAAAAAATATCGTTTTGAAAAAAAAAAAAAAAAATTTTTTTTTTTTTTACATCAATCAAAATAATCAGGCATGCAAACAGCCCCGAGGTGAAAAGGGTGACAACATGTTTTTTTTTTTCGGGTCAGGTGTCACACTATTGCCCTATTTGGATTCAAAACGGCTGAAAAGCTACAAGTTTGCATGTCTGAATAATGCAAAAACAGAATTATTTGTTTGCATTTCCTTTTTTTCTCCCCCATTTATTTTCATAATAAAAAAAGTGCGTATCGTATCGTATCGAAATCGTATCGAAGTTGTGAGCCAAATATCGTATCGTATCGTTTCGTGAAATTAGTGTATCGGCACACCCCTAATGCCTATACCTAACCTTAACCCTAACCCTAACCTCAGTAAAACTATGCCTAAACCTAACCCTAACCCTAACCCTAACCTCAGTAAGACTATGCCTAAACCTAACCCTAACCCTAACCCTAACCTCAGTAAAACTATGCCTGCCGGGGAGCCAATCAGACACGTAAGGCGGGTCTAAATCCAGGACGCGGCGTGGGATTCATAATAACGCGTCAATGAAGTATACAGGGTTTAAGTGGTTAAAGGAGTAGTTCACCGCAAAAAAATCTATTACACACCCCATGAAGCCTTGAATTCATGGAGATTTTGTCGCATTCCTAAGCCAATCATTTTTTATTCAGTAAGAGACTCAAAGAGTCTCTTACTGAGACCCCTACTGACTGATGACTCGGTCATCAAATTATTGGGTTTGGAATGCACTAAAAAAAAAAAAAAAATCTATCCATGATTTCAAGGCTTCAGGTCATGGGGTATGTAATTGATAGAACATAAGTCATGTTTGGGGTGAACTACTCCTTTAAAGAAACAATATCACGATAATAATGATTGGACTACAATATTTAATAGTTCCCCCAACACACACACACACACACACACACACACACACACACACACACACACACACACACACACACACACACGTGCGCGCACGCACGCACGCACGTCGACCCATGTTCCTCTACCTCCACCTTCATCAGCTCTCATCTGCAGTGATGATATGGGGAGTGGGGAGGAGGAAGTATTAGAGTGTGTGTGTGTGTGTGTGTGTGTGTGTGTGTGTGTGTGTGTGTGTGTGTGTGTGTGTGTGTGTGTGTGTCTCCTTCCATCCCTCATAATGCAACCTTTCCTTCTCTTTGTCATTGTCTCTCCATATCCTCTAAAATGTAAATCTTACCCTCTCTCGCTTTACTTTGTTTTACTTTCCACTACTTTTAACCTTTCTCTTGCTCACCTCTCTCTCTGGCTTACTCAGTGTCTACATTACCGTCTTTCTTTCCTCTGTCTCTTATGATGTCTCTCTTTCTCTTACAGTACGCTGATTTTAGACGTTAATCTCCCTTTCACTCTGTACTTTCACTGCATTTGTAACGTCTTATGTTGCCCTTTTCCCTCATTCTCATCTTTCACTGCCCTTCTTATCTCTCTCCTCCCCCCCCCCCCCTCTCTGTCCTTCTCCCTTTCCCTCTCACTCTCTTTCTCTGTCTCTCATCTTTCTCTTGCCCTCTCTCTCTCTCTCTCTCATTCTAACTTTTCCTGCTGACTCTGCTGAACAGTGTCACTGTCATTATGGTCTTATACAGTCATCTCTGAGTGTGTGTGTGTGTGTGTGTGTGTGTGTGTGTGTGTGTGTGTGTGTGTGTGTGTGTGTGTGTGTGTGTGTGTGTGTGTGTGTGTGTGTGTGTGTGTGTGTGTGTGTGTGTGTGTGTGTGTGTGTGTGTGTGTGTGTGTGTGTGTGTGTGTGTGTATGTGTTGGGGGGGGGGGGGGGTGGTTCCCCACACCCTGTGGAGTTCTGCAACCTTCCAAGTCAAAGTCAAACTCAGGGAAGAAAAAAAAGAAAGGGGAGTGAGTCCATCTCTCCTTTCACAGTGGCACTTCAGAAGTCTGCCCGTTTAATGACTTTTATGAATAATGCTGACTATTCTACTTCTTATGTGAATGTCATCTCCTTTCTTCTTTTCCCCTCTCTCTTTTTCAGACACCAATAATCTGTTTAACAACGCACCTCTTCCCCGTCCTCTCCCCTCCCCTCTTTTAGACAATAATTTAACAGCCATGACAACTCGCCGTGTCTCTGAGTCTGTACTTCTCACTCTCGGTTTCTTTTTTTAATCTTTTCTCCCCCATCACCCTATTTAGCCAATAATTCAACATGGTACAATTGACGTTTCACAAAAGCCCACCGCAGATTTCTCGCTGTATGTTTACACCAACCTCCGACATGCTTTGATATTATCTGTCATGGAGAATGTGCAGTTTCTGGTGATAGGCACAGTGCACAAAGTGTGTACTATCTCTTTCCATTAATGAATTGCCATCTGGTTGTGTTTGTAGTCCCTCAGTGAGGGATCATAGAGCTTTGTATCTCCTAACCTCCTCAGACAAGCTTTCTTCATAACGGTTCACGCTACATTGTTGGCAGATCGCTGAAATAAAACAATATAAATCACAAGAGCATTGAATGTGTGACCAATCGTTTGGAGCATGCTGCCAGCAGGGTAAGGGATTCTTTTTTGGAGTAATACCTCCACAATATCCCCCATGATCGAGGCAACCTTATTGCATTAAGCAATGGAGGGATATATTCATAATATGCAAATGAGAACAAGGCACACAACTAGGGGTGTCATGATATATCGTCCCACGACATATTGATGATTATATCGTATCATATCGATATCTTGAGCCCAATATCGTGTATCATATCGTTTCGTGAAATTAGTGACACCCCTAGACACAACAATGCAAAAGTATACAGATCGCAAAGAATGACTAACCTCATAAATTCATCCTAAAATGCGATATATAGCCTTATATTATAATTATACTCTTGCACACAGTTTTCCCATTTTGTGAAAATAGTGTGATTGATGCTTGAAGGACCTTCTTCAGGTAGCAACCCTTGCTACGGTAGGATTGGACACAGACTGTTTAGGGATTCTGATTCTTACTATCTCTGTCTCCATTTTTAAGGATGGCAATGTCGGTTGTTCAGTGTTCATTCCAAACAAGATGTATTAAAAACTACTGGCTGGAATTTGGATTTGCCAATAGAATTTGTTATGCACCTTCATGCGCTATGAAGGATGAACTGATCTTACTGATTTTGGTGACCCTATCTATGGCCTTTAACTGCACTGTAGGCCAACATTTCCACTTGCACACAAGATATCTCAAAATCAAGTGGGCAGATTGACATGATTTTGCTGCGTGCATTCATGTTCCCCAGAGGATGAACCTAAACTGATCTTGGTGACTCCTTGGCCTTTCCTCTAGTGCAAATAATATCAATTTTGCAAGCATACAGTACAGTATCGCATATTATTTGTCAGGGATTTTATAGACTTTGTCATATCTGTTTGCACTATGATGACAGTGTAAATAAATAATCTTTGTTTTTACTGTTTAGTATATTACTGGTCAGATGTTGTGAGTTCAGTTATCATTAGCTATTGTCTCCGCAAGGCCTGAAGGCGTGGCAGAGACTGTTTTGCTCCCTGTCCGTCCGTCCGTCCGTCTGTGTGTCCGTCTGTCTGTGAACAGCTAATCTCCGGCACCGTTGGCCCGATTGCAGCGAAACTGTGCAGGCACACTCCCTGAGTGCCAGAGCAGAACCTCTGCCCCAAAGTTTTCAGTTCGGCCTGTTATAGCACCACCAGGAGGCCGATTTTTGCTAAACACATTTGTTGATATTACTCCTACAGATTTTATCCATACATCAAACAAATATGTTCACAGTATCTCTATAGTCATGTGATAAAGACCGATCTGTCCGATTTTTCATATTCCATCCTGATTGGCTAAGATTGGCTTCCAAAGTTTGCAGGATTGGTCCGTTTTTAACAAAATACCTCAAATCATGAACGCAGCATGCAATTTCCGTGAAATTTTGCACGCACATTCCCACTAGGCCGAGGAAGAAATGCCACTAGAATTTATTCAAATCAGCCTCATGGTGGCACTATAACAGGCCGATTCGTGTTTTTACCTATTACTGCACCGATCTGTGTGAATCTTTGCACACACACTCCCTAGAGGCCAAGGAAACACCTATGCCCTGCATTTTTCACATCTGCCTTCATAGCGCCACCAGGAGGCCGACTTTTGTAAAACATTTATTTTTCAGATTTTGGGCGAAAATCATGCAAATTGGTTCATAGTATCTCTATAGTCATGTGATCAAGACGGATCTGTCAGATTTTCCATATTCCATCCTGATTGGCTAACATTGGCTTCCAAAGTTTGCAGGATTGGTCCGTTTTGAACAAAATGCTTCAAATCATGAACGCAGCGTGCGATTTCTATGAAATTTTGCACGCACATTCCCACTAGGCCGAGGAAGAAATCCCTCCCTTTTCACATTGGCCTGTTATAGCACAGGAAGGATTTTTGCAAAACACATTTTTGGAACAAAATGCCTCAATGAAAGGCCTAGGAAGAAATGGCACCCTTTTCACTTTGGCCTACTATAGTGCCACCAGGAGGCCACAATAACCTACCAGACCTGGAAAAAGAAAAAGTGCTATTTGGGGCACAGATCTCCGACCTGTGCTCCGAGGAGGACTTTCTCTACAATGAAAAGTACATAATCGAAGGATTGCCATACAGTAGAGCATAGTCAGTGTATTTCCTCTTAAAAACATTCAGATATGGTTCACAGTAGTGATTATCCATGCTGGCTTACATGTTTTGTTGTTATTACAAATGAATAATAAGGTATATCTTTAAAAAAATATGTCTAAAGGCCTTATCTTATTTTATCCTGCTTATCACATACTATTGGTCTATTGGGTGTGCCCAAGGTAGCTGATGACATAACAAGGTGTGTCTTTGTGTTGGTTAAGCATAGGTTGTGTACTGTAGTTTTAAAATTGTAATGAGCTGCTAGCATTTACACAGGGCTCCATAGCTCAGGGGTTAGAGCACTGGTCTTGTAAACCAGGGGTCGCGAGTTCAATTCTCGCTGGGGCCTGCTGACATATTTTGAAGGCTGTCATCTGAGCTCTAGCACTTCTCTGCAAAAGTTTCACTGTCACTGAACATTTGGTGTGACATTCTCTGAGGTTTGGTTGAAATAATTACATTCTTATGGACACAGAATATATAATGATTTTATTTAAATAACTTTACAAACATACATAAAGTGATTCCTTGTTCATAAAAAATAACAATGACTGGATAACAACTACCACAGAGTACAGTACGAAAGAGTGCAACCCAGCATTTGCTGCATCATCAGCTACACTTTCTGGTGACACAACCCCTTCGATATTGAGACAATACAGCTCAATCTTAATACATATGGGATGGAATCATAGAGGTATAATATAACTCTATGGATGGACTATTATATTAGGAATATGGGATGTCAATGAATTCTGGATCGAATAATAGCCACGGCTGGTGGGAATAGGCCTACAACTTCTGCCACAATTTCCACTTGCACACAATATTATCTCAAAATCTAAGGGGTGGATTGCCATGAAACTTGCTGGCATTCATGCTTCCCAGAGGATGATGAACCCTAACCTTCTGAGTGACCTCATCACCTTTCCTCTATCTCCATCCTCAGGCCAAAATGTCACATTTCCACACAAGATATATTATAATCTAACTGGCAGATTGCCATGGAATTTGTTGCCCATCTTCATGCTCCCCAGAGAAAGAACTATTTCGATTTTGGTGACCCCATGACCTGTTATCTAGCATTAAACACAGGTAAAACAAATCAAAACAAAACAAAGGTTCAGCACTCTAGTAACAAGGCTATAGGGAAGCTGATAGTTCAGCCAGTTGATCAGGTGTGGGTCACCAGGGGTGGTGTTGGGCTCCCATTGGTGATGTCCTTATTTTATCCTGAAAGTTGCTGCTCCTCACAGGCTATTGGGTGTGCTAATGGTAGCTAAGGGTGTGTCCTGTCCTTTACAAATCGTGGCAATGTGTCATTGGTTCAGATAGGGTTCCATAGCTCAGGGGTTAGAGCACCTGTCTCATTAACCAGGGGTTGAGAGTTCAAATCTAACTTGTGCCTCGCAGTGCCTTTTAAAGGTCAGCTGATACCTATATCACCGCTAGTAGGTACTGTCTATGTGCACTTTAACCTGACCAATTTCACATTTTGGAATCTGCCTCTTTTCTACCTACCTGAACTATCGCTACACTGGATTCATCCTCCCACCACGATAGACTGACAGATTTTTTTTTAGCCTTTTTTATCTTTCTATTACCGATTTATTCGCTGTTTTGTGTTTTTCCCTATGATGACTATTGTAACTCCAAGATGAATTTCCATCAAGGGATTAGTAAAGGTCTATCCTATCCTATCCTAACCTATCCTATCCTATCCTAGGCTAACCAACATCTCACCTGACCTCTATTTCTGTGTGTTCCCAGACATCCAAGATCATCCAGCAGATCGTGGCCAGTGACGGGGGGAATCGCAGCAGCTCAGTGGAGCTAACTGTCATTATCACCAATGTGCACAACCAGCCGCCACAGTGGGAGCAGTCCGAGTACTTGGTCACTGTGCCCGAAAACACTGTCCGAGATGCCAAGATTGTGGTAGGTACTGGGTTATCGATTAAATCTGACATTCACAGTCATTAAGTAGCTTTGTGTGTATGTACGTGTCTATCTGTCTTTCTGTAGCACAAACACTTGCAACTGATTAGCAACTGATTACAACACAAGACCGCAGCGCCACTTACTGGCTGGCACTGAGCGCGTGTGGCCGGCCACCACTTATAAATGCATGCAAACACAGGAAGGCAAAGCGCAAATGCACAAGGACAACACATGCACACACATTTCCCCCTCTCCATTCATTTCAACAACACTATTAGCGAATGAACTCAGACAAAGCTGATTCTATACCAATAATGGTACGTAGCCCTCGATTGAGTTCAGGAGTGAGTTGTGTAGCTGTAACATGTCTCTAGCAGCTGACTAATTTGGAGGTCTATTTATGTTTTCCATTGCTGTTCATTGCATTGTTGCCAATGCATTTCTCTGTTCCCACCTCCACCCCAGGTCCATCTGTAGGCTCTATTCTACCCTGTGGGTTTTGTTCCATGGTGGTTTGTGCTATATCTCTCTACAGTGAGTAATGCTGAATTTGTTTATGGCCAGAGGTGGGGGGGGGGGGTCATGGACAGCTGTGGTTGGTTGTGTGGTTGCTAACGAGTGCCAGCAACAACTAACGCTAAAGGTGATTTATTCTTAGTTGTGTGCCGGTGTCCCGTGCTGAAAATAGCTGATCTACAAGCTCCCGAAGCATCGCAGTGTGATGCGTTGGGAGCTTGTGAGCTCACCCTGAGTGGAGGTCAGGTCATATCGATGACTGGCAGTTTGATGTCACTTCAATCTACACGGTAGTCAAACTGTTTGTGTGTGGAATGGACCTGTTCATCTTTGACCCCAGCTATGAAGGCTGTCTTTCTATGAATAGAGGAGGCGGGGGATACCTTTGGACGTCGGCACTGAGGCCTAGTCCACACATACACAGGTACTTATGGTGTTCTTCTTATACTCTGCTATCTATCAGATCCTTGATGTACAGTAGCAAGCCAGACTGGTTTGTTACATCAACTCCCTTCTCCTACCTTCCTCTATTTCACGAGGTGTAATGGTGGAGATTTCTTGTGGTTGCACGTATGGTGCCTATTCATCAGTAAAGACTGCCTTGAGGAGACCTGCTAGGAAACCTCTCTCTGTCTCCTTCCCGTTTCATTCTGTTTCCTCCCTCCATCCTTCGCTAGCATTCTCCTATCATCAGCATGTTTACCCGAGCGCTTCCAAACATTTTTGCCGCGTACACAACCTTGCCTAAACTGTGTTTCACCTGATGTGCTTGAACTGACTTAGACACCCATGCATACATACAAACAAACCCACACACCCACCCACCCACGCACGCACGCGCACGCGCGCGCACACACACACACACACACACACACACACACACACACACACACACACACACACACACACACACACACACACACACACACACACACACACACACACACACACACACACACACACACACACACACACACACGCGCGCGCGCACGCACACGCCTTCCTCAGAGTGCTTTCTTTCTTTTTATCTTTAATAGCCTCCCTCCATCCCACCTTGCAGTCCCAGGCTGGGGTCTGGGCTAATTTGCTCACGTTTCGGAAATGGCTGATTTGGAAGGCAGAGAATGAGTGTTTTCCTTCAAGCTATTTTGTCATGGTGGTTGCATTTTTCAAAAGTAGCGGGGGCGTGCGTGTGTGTGTGTGTGTGTGTGTGTGTGTGTGTGTGTGTGTGTGTGTGTGTGTGTGTGTGTGTGTGTGTGTGTGCAAGCGTGTGTTTGTACCATGATGTACGCAGGGTATAATTAACTGTGCTCACCCACTTACATGGTCGCTGCCTGTATTGCGGATAATTTTACCCTGAAAACCACATCACTTCACTTGTCATTTTTGATAACCTGTTTTCTACACTCGCTCCCAGCACCGCTCACTTGGGTTCTTATCCGTCCATGACAGACCAAAAACAGCAGACAGATGATTTTGAATGGAAAGTTCCCACCCACCCCCCTATCTGTGTCAGCTCTTCAACAAGAGGGACAAAGAGACTTGAGGAGCAGGGAAGGGAGGTGAAACGACTCAGCTCTGTTATGAAGCCCACAATGGTCTCCCATCACCTCGGACAGCAACATTGAAAGATAGACACTTAATTACTGTATTCAGCCTCCTGACAGTTGATGGAGAGAGAGAGACAGAAAGAGATGGGTGGGGGGGGGGCAGAATGACAAAGAGGCAAAGAGAGACAACTATAAAGAAGAAGGCTCAGAGAAAGGGGTGAGAGAGGGGGGAGATGAGGAGATTTGAGGATGTGAGACGGAGATAGATGGGCAGAGAGAGAGAGAGAGAGAGGGGGGGGGGGGTATTCAGGGAGTTGTAGTAAATCTGCATGTCTCTTTCCATATCTAAACAGGGCTGTCTTCCTCAGAGCTGATGCTTGGCAATAGAACAGAAAAACAAGTCATCAGTTAATTCCTTCTATCTTTTTTATTTTATTTTCTTCACATACAGTACTTTCTGTCACTGGCCCGACTACATAGAAAATCGGTGTTAATTTAACCACATGAACCCTAGCGTTCCTCCTATTCCTCGGGAGAACATTTGACTAAATAAAATAGCAGATCTACAAGCTCAGAACGTGTCACAACATGAGGCATTGTGAGCTTGTAGATTGACCATTTTCGGCTGAGATTTTGTGGTGAGTGCACCTACAGTATCACTACAGACCCCTGGACGCCCTCGGTCAACTAAGTATACAGTATTTAAATGGTTACAAATGTAACCAATTGGTTCTTTTCTTTTCTTTTCTTTTTCACTTTCCCCTCATTCTCCCTTCCTCTGTCTGCCTCTTGATCTGTCTGTCTGTCTATTTGTCTCTCTCACCGTTTTTATTTCCACTGTAATCAATTCAGTGGGCACCTTATTGACCAACCTGCATCAAGAATACAATATACTATATCAATCAGGAAAGAATTGGATTATAGATTTTTTTGAAACAAACCTCTTTTTAAATAAAAGAAAAATTTAAGTACGTGGTCGCCATGACTGCAGTTGAAATAGTGGCTCATTCATGGGGTACAGGGAACCCCAAGAACACTATTGCTTCCACCTTAAAATATGTCGTGCCAGGGACCCCCAGAAGCAAAGATTTGTGTTCAAAATGTTCGCCTTTTAAAAACAATATTTTAAAGATTTGCACACATTTTCAAGATTAAAAAAAGAAAATAGCAGCATATTTCCCTGAATAAATAAAGGAAAAAGAAAGAAAGATTGCTATGAGCTTGTATATCTGCTATTTTTCAATGGTCAAAGTGCAAAATATGGACAAAGGGGTAAAAATGATTTGTGACGCTATGTGACAAATGATTTGTGACGATATTAACACATTTTGCTGCGGACCCCCTGGTACCCCCCAAGGACCCCTGGGGGTCCCCGGACCTCACTTTGAGAACCAATGGCTTAGAACACCCCCTGGGGCGAGTGTGTGAGGCTGGAGGTTGAGAATGCTGAGCCACCATTTGTAGCCTTGCCTTGACACTGGAGGTGGTGGCTTGCTGATCCGGCTATCATTATCTCCGACAGGCCGCAAAGACCGGGGGGCGTCCATGTGCATGTGAGTGTGTGTGGGTGGGTCCGGAGCTGATCTCGCAAACCGCTGGACCGATCAGCATGCCTTTTTTTGTGGACACTGGATCTCAAGTTTTTTTTCGAAGACATTCCATGCTATTTGCCTGTAATTTGCTTCCAAAATTTGTGTAAGGGACCTATTTCTTTCACACAAATCATGACCTCAACATCCAATTAACCCCAAATTGGAATCGCATGTTGAGGGGCCACTATAGAGTGCGCCTCCAAATTCGCTTTCGCTTCTGCCCGTAGGGGGTGCCAGCTCAGTGGCCTTGTGGTTAGAGTGTCAGCCCTGAGACTGGGAGGTCGGTAGTGATGAGCGGGCCGACCCGTAACCCACGGGTCAACCCGCAGCGCGGGTGGGTCGAGTCAGGATTTCAGAGGCAATTATGCGGGCTGCGGGCTGTGGGTGAGCGGGTCAGCCTCACACACAAAAAAAATAAAAATAAGAATAAGAATAATAACAATAAAACAGTTTGAATACACTTGGGGTGTATACTTGAAGATTATTTGCCTTCATGATTTTACCGATTTTTTTTTTTACCGGCCGGGTCACACCAAAGACTCTAATAATGGGACCCAGTGCCTCCCTGCTTGGCACTTAGCATCAAGGGTCGAATTGTGGTAAATCCCTGTGACATACTAGCGTCAGTCCAGGAGGTGTACTTGTACATCAAGCTGCCTCACGCTAAGGAAACAGGAGATAAGGCTTACTGACTTTAATTTCGAACCGTATTTTGTAGAAATGCTAATTCACCCCACAGCTTCCTAGGGTCCTGATGGCTGCAACACATGACTTACACAGCCCTGGGTAGACCACCCAGCCTGGCAGAGAGAAAGAAGGGCAGCAGGTATTCAAGGTTGTGGTTCTGGCAGGGCGCTCCAATGAACACTGTGTTCGGGGGTGGGAAGCTAGGTGTGGAGGGTAATCTCTGTCGCTGCACTAGCAACTCCTAAGGTTGTTCAGGGCACCTGTTCAGCAGGGTGCCGAACGGAGAGGAATAGCGTGTTCCTCTGCATGCGTTACGCCCTCCCAGTGAAACTTCATGTGTATGTATCGGAGGAGGAGACATGCGCTTGTCTACACCCCCTCCCCATGTCAACTTGTTGAAGCTTGCCTGTCTTCCTCTGTTGTTTCATAACCCCCACCCTTCCTTTGCTCTGCCTCCGGTGTGTTAATTGCAGTGAGGAGGAACTGTTGTTTTAAATTTAGCAGTGCTAATTTGGCCTAATATTGATACCACAAAGCATCACACTAGAAAGATGAGTGGGAACTGGGAAGAGGAAGGCGCGCGTGTGTGCGTGCGTGCGTGCGCGCGTGTGTGCGTGCGTGCGTGCGTGTTGGAGGGAGTTAGTAATTGCCTCATCAGCTTCAGCATCCCACTTCCTCCTGTTTGTTATTATTCTGTTTCTCTCTCTTGTCAACAGTGTGAAGCAGTCTTTATTCCGGTCTTATACTGTTTACTGCCGTACTGGATTAGTTGAGATTTCTTTGTTAATTGCAAGTTGACTGACTCTGGTGATATGTAAATTCACATTCACATATTTATATAATGAATAATTATTTTACACAATCATGCAATATCTCTAGTCTAATGCATAATGGATTCCAGGCTGTAAATATCTGCGAGTGGTGATGATCTGACTACAAAAGCAACAAGACTGCATGTCACTTAAAACATTCAAATGATGAAAGACAGCATCTGTATGGTCTAGAATGGATCCACTATATTTTTCATAATGAACTTCCAGGTAATGGTTTTTCCCATGAAATGGGTTTTTAGCATTTTGAGAATCAATGCTGCATGTCCCCCTGGTTACCCATTTCAGTCGAAAGCTATTTGGTTTGATAGCTGCACCGTGGACATTAAGCTATGAGGGCTAAGATGTTATCTTTCTACACCCAGCAGGCTCCCAACAGTGTGTAATGAAATCATTTGACATTAGTGCTAATTCTATATGCTCTATTACCTTACAGCAGCCTTGGTACATTAGAGTTCTACTGAAAAGGCTAGGCTGGCTAGCCTAGATGATGGCTAGATGATGCAGGCCAATTGCTTGTTTGAGAGATGCTCCTTACACAGCAACAGATAGATATAAATGTACAGTATAACAATTGCAAATCACATTCCTCTATAGCGTCCAAATCATGACTGCCTAGCAGTGCATCACACACCCCTTGCGTCAAACAGGTGACTAGTTGGGACAGGATCTGACCAAGTGACCATGCAGTACCCGTTTAATGCGACAGGACTCCCCTGCATCAGACGTTGACACGATGGGACCTGTTCTGCCTGTTGCCTCCCATATTAATGACAATGGATTATTTACAATTCTCTGTCTATCCGTATGCAACCCAAAAAGTGCCCAGAAACGGACTTCGCATCGCTCAACATGGCCGCTCGCTCACCTAACGGCTCGCTCTGGGTTGCCTCACCGAGCTCAACTCCGCTTATGTTGGCAAGCCTGTTTTAAGGGGCGGCAGTGGCTCAGGGGTAGAGTGGCCAGGTAGAGTGAACTGGAAACCCCAAGGTTCCCAGTTCGATCCTGGGTTCCCACAGAGTTAGTGTCAAAGTGTCTTTGTGCAAGACATTGAGCTCCCGATGAGCTGGTTGGTGCCTTGCATGGTTTCTTCTGCCTGTGTGTGAATGGTTGAATGTAAAGCGCTGTATAAATGCACCATTTAGCATTTAATTGTTTTAGTAGACGCTTCAAACTGTTATGAGTTGCTAGTGAGAACAGCACTTCCACATTTCAATGTGGGCAGACTGTGATCAGGACGACCAGGAATGTTGAAAAATGACAGGTGTCAAGTGGGTAACACATGGACTAGGAACACTTATATGAAAGATATTGTCAAACGTCATATTTTATATGAGAAATAGATTCATAGAGGTGATATTGAAATATTGCATAGTAAAAAGAAAATTCTTAATTTTAATACAGTAATTTAAAGTTAATTGAATTACTGCTCTTGCCTGGAAACCCCTTCAAGATTCCCTAGGGGTCCCCAGACCCCACTTTGAATACCACTGGCCTAGTAAACATGATGGTCACATCACCATGCAGCCTTTTAAGGAAATAAGCCTGTTAATGGTTTTAACGGTAGGTACAGGGGTGGTAATGTTGTAAACAACATGCCTTCCTGTCTCACTCTTCTCGTTTCATTAACAGGTCCTTGATTTTCTATATCCATTTCCCTCTCTCCTCTCTCCTCTTTCACCCACACTAATATGTGCTAATACTACTTCAACAACAAAGGACTTCAGAACAATTACATGGAGTGTTTTCCTCTCTGTTTCTGTCTCTCTGTGTCTGTCTGTCTGTCTGTCTGTCTGTCTGTCTGTCTGTCTGTCTGTCTGTCTGTCTGTCTGTCTCTCTCTCTCTCTCTCTCTCTCTCTCTCTCTCTCTCTCTCTCTCTCTCTCTCTCTCTCTCTCTCTCTCTCTCTCTCTCTCTCTCTCTCTCTCTCTCTTGTCTTTTCTTTCTCTCCTCTAGTCTGAACCCAGTATTTAGTCCCCTGTGTTGAGTTACTGTAGCAACTGGCTGCTAAAATCTGCCTGGTGCTTTGGGAGCCTTCACAGTAATTCATCCCCAGAACTCTAAATACAAATTAGGCTTGTTAAAGAGCGTAATGCATTCATTAGCACCAGCGAGCTGTCTGCTTGTTGTGTTCGACGAGTGCTTGTGCTTCTATTCATCAGCCCCCTCACTCGCTTTCTCTCTACTTCTGTCCCTCTTTCTATCTCTCCCCTTCACTCACTCTCCCTCACTCAACTGTCTCTTGCTCTCTCACTCACTCACTCTCTCTCTCTCTCTCTCTCTCTCTCTCTCTCTCTCTCTCTCTCTCTCTCTCTCTCTGTCTCTCTCTCTCTCTCTCTCTCATCTCCTTCATCTATCTATCTATCTCTCCGTCTCCCTAATTAAAATTTTAAATATCGGCGCCTCTCATTGTGGAATTATCTCAAGGAACCATAATTAGTGAATTTCCAAACGCGCTAATTGCAACCTTGAGGAAGTCATTAAGGGGGGGGGGGGGGGGGGGGCTTGTTCTGGATCACGCTGGCCGAGATAATGGCCTATCTTTCCCATCACGCTCCAGTCCGGGGACCGAGCCACGGTGAGGTGGGCGGGGGCTGGGGAGTTCTGTAAAGGAGGTGGTCTTTAATAAGGTGGGATAGACAAGGTCGGACAAGTTTGTATTTTTTCAGAATTAATAATTGAAGCCAAAAACCACGGCTGGCATGAATATTTCAGCACAACAGCTTTTGAAGCAGCTGTTTGCATTCTCTCTGTGTTGAAAAGCAGAGGCTGAATCACTATTTTGGGGGTCCACAGGAGGGTCTGTGCGTACCTTATGTGTCTGCGCGTGTTTGCGTTTGTGTGCGCTTGTCTGTATACGTGTGGGCTGCGGCGGCCTGGGACTCATGCCTGATTTGTACTTTGACAGCAAATAGCAGATAAGACAAAAGTCTTACATTATTTATTTTAAAGCCTCACTATGTAACTTTTGTTTAATGAATAAAATGTAATTTTGTCCAATCTGTATGGTAGAGTATGTTAAAGGATCTACACCATGAATTAAAACAAATATTTAATATTTAATATCATATTGTTTATGTCCCTCAAACACTTTTCAAAAGGTTTGAGCCTAAATCAAGCCTCAGATATACTCATTCCAACTAACTTCTCTCTGGCTTATAAAGCACTTTCACCTGCAATACCACATTGTCCTGTTTGGCACGGCGCTATTGAGCCAGTTTGTATGCATGTTATCTCCTGGTTCTGTGGAAAAAGTAAAAAAAAAAACTGTTTTTTTGGAACTGAAAAAAAGGGAGGGATTGTACCGTCACGTTCGGGTGTAAATCAGTTTGGTCTGTTTTGAGACCAATTTCCAGATATGCTGTGAATTCATGGTGTAGTCCCTTTAATACAATATAACTTATACAATTGGGGTGGTTGTATTTTGTCTCCCTGCTCTATTGAGACATTTAGATTGTGTGAAAGGTCATGTCTCACCTAGACACAGGATCTGACACAAATGTTGACCTTTTTTTTATCCCCTGAGCAAGCAGGCAGGCATTAGCTCAATGGTTAAAAAAAGTTACATAGTGCAGCTCTAATGTGATCGCCTGTAGTTTCACTAATTTATATTTCTTTTCTGTTTTTTGGTAACAAGTTTGAGGTTATAACTCCTACTTTAAAATGTAAATACTATTTTCATATAGATAACGATGACTCAGTAACCAACTGTAAAACAAGTACAGTCATTTAAAAACTGTGTGGCTGAAACATTTACATTATTAAGTCGCATCGTGAGCTTGTAGAACGGCTGCTGTCGGTGTCAGAGGTCTCACAATCATTGCCAGCAGGCAAAGAAAGAGCAGGGAAAAGAGCACGCTCCTCTGACGATTTGGAAAGAGCAGTCTGAGAGCTTTTTGGTGTTATTCTCCAGCTCTTCGAGTGGTTTCCTTGACTAGCTTTCGCACTTCTCTTTTTATAGTTCTTGGGCTCCTCCAGGAACATCCCTTCTCCTCTGTTTCTTTTTATTTGGATTGGAAATAACATGTAGTTGCGTGTTCCTTACAACGCAGGTTTTTACTGTAGCTCTCAAGAGAGCAGAGTGGTCGATGTTAAAAACATGAAAACTTTTAGCTAAAGAGCCTCAAAACGAGCCATTCGACGTCTCATAGCAACAGCAGGAGGTACAAAAAGAACTTGTCTTAAAAAAAACATCTGCTTTGCACCGCAAGCAAAAAGATATTCACGGCTGAACCGCATCTTGTTACAATACACTGTTGTGTTGATCTGCACAATGCTGCAGCGGCAGTGTCAAAGTCGTCTTCTAAAACTCAGGTGCTATGCTATATTTTTGAGTTATTTTTCTTTTTTGTTCCGATGACCTTATGACCTTTCAACATCATGCAGAGACAGTAATTGGAGTTCCGAGATAGAAAGGATTGTAATCTACACAGTCTTTTTTTCTTTTTATCCCATTGTTGTCTTATTGCCTGTTTTGCAAAAATGTGCAGTCATACTGTAGCACTGTAACTATGAATGTGTTCATGTTCGTGCGCATGTGCGTATGTGTTTGTGTGTGAAAGAGAGACTAAGAAATAGGCTTGGGCGGTATAAAGGTATACAAGGGTATTTAAAAAATCCAGAAGATATGATTTTCACTAGTCAAAAATATTATTGATGGAAAATAAAAAGGTGAATGAAATTAAATTAAATTAATTGACTCATCATTTCTGCTCTATAACTGTACTTATATAATCAATATAACTAGATAAATATAGCAATATATAACTTACTTAATCTAGAGATGAATTCTACCAACTACAAGCATCTTAATTTATGAGCCACACGTTTTTATTCAACTGCCAATCTGTCACACCACCCACACATCATCTCTGTTCAGCCCACTGAGGTGTCTGTATCCACAACAAGGGTCATCAGGTCCTCCAGCAAGGTATGCTGAATCTATGGAAGAAGGGCGCTTATTTAATATATATATATGATTCTATGGGTCAGAAGTATTTAATTAAACCGAGCAAGACTTTTCTAAGTAGGCTAATTGCATATTAGACACACAGCATTGTAGTAGGCTAGACAATGTCCTATACATGCTGCTACAATAACGTATATTACCAGCAGCTCAGTTGTTATGTTTATATATGTTGTTTTTAACACAATATCACAACAAATGCTGTTTAACCCGGTGAATTGTCAAGTATGAAGGTATGAAAAAATGCATTTACCGCCAAAACCTACTAATAATGTATTTGAGTTTTTGTGTGCATGTGTGAAGGGGTTCTGCTAAACGTGTGTGTGTGTGTGTGTGTGTGTGTGTGTGTGTGTGTGTGTGTGTGTGTGTGTGTGTGTGTGTGTGTGTTTTGTGTGTGTGTGTGTGTGTGTGTGTGTGTGTGTGTGTGTGTGTGTGTGTGTGTGTGTGTGTGTGTGTGTGTGTGTGTGTGTGTGTGTGTGTGTGTGTGTGTGTGTGTGTGGGGTGAAGTGGGATCATTCAGCCGTGGAAAATACAATCCTTCCCTGTCAAGGTTGTGACTCTGTGTGTCTCTGTGGCCAGAAAGGACAAGAACCTTGAAAGCTTCATTCTCTCTCTCTCTCTCTCTCTCTCTCTCTCTCTCTCTCTCGCTCTCTCACACACACACACACACACACACACACACACAGATGGTAGCACTGCATTATAAGGCCAAGACTAGCTGCGGTTGTGTGAACATGGGTCTTAAAAGCTCTGCTGCTTGTATATCCTGACTTTATAGGTCATACCATTCACTGTGGAGCAACAAGAATACACACACACACACACACACACACACACACACACACACACACACACACACACACACACACACACAATCCTCTTTGACCTTTTTGTGGGAGGTCAAAAGTCGTCCATCTCCTTTCACTCCTTCAAACAAAATTCACAAAAAAAGAGTATTAATTTAAAGGGATAATTCACCCCCAAAATGACTTACTTACTATCAATTACACACCCCATGAAGCCTTGAATTAATGGAGATTTGTTTAGTTTTTGTCGCATTCCTAAGCCAATAATTTGATGACCGGCGGCGGCTCCGGACTTTGAGTCTAATACACGACTCATTAACATCTTTCCGCCAGTCATCAAATTATTGGCTTAGGAATTCGACAAAAACTAAAAAATCTCCATGAATTCAAGGCTTCATGGGGTGTGTAACTGATTTTACTCCCTCTAGTCCCTTTAACTTTAGACACATGCTCAAGTTAAATTAACTCGCTGGATTTAATATGTAGCAAGCAGGAAAGTATTCCCTGAGTTCTAGAAATGTCCATACAAGGTCTGAACTCTGAAAAACAACTCTATAGTGCTAGAATGTCGAATTCTTGGAAGCCACTTGGTTCTGACATACTCTTGTGTACTTTGTAGTGTCATTTTTGTTAAAGTTTGTTTTCATTTATGGTTTTCAGTGCCATTGGAGCTGTTGAGACGAATAACTTTGCTCTTGACAGTGCACAGCTGTGAAGCGAGGGGGGGTCGCTCAGTTGCTCGGCTAGTGTCTTGTTTCTTTGGCTTGGATTTTTTATGGATGAATGTAACCATTTCAGGGATAAATCTGGCTCGGGATTTAAATCACAAATTAGCTTTGATCTTTGAAGTTTAAAAAGAGATTGGAAAAGGAGGATTCCCATGCAAATCATGATCACTTAATTCACCATGTACTGAGAATGTGTGTCACGACACTGGTGCATGTTGTTAAATGAGTTTCACTGTAAATGATGACATATAATGACATATGGAGAGCAAGAGTTCACAAATAGTGCAAAGGGACAATAAAATACTGCTACTTCTACTCTAATGGACAGTTAGACTATACATATAATTTTTCATATCTACTGTACTCTGCATGCATCATTCCACATTCTAATAATAATACTTACTGTTGCTCTACAGGGAATTGACATCTAGTGCATTGTTCCAGTCAGTGTGTGCATAATGCATGAACACCATATCAAATGCAGGAAACGGTAGACTCAATGCATGTCACACAGCATGTCTTCCATTAAACCAAAAATACAAAACAGAGTCAAATCAAGGGCTTGAATTAAAGCTGCTTTTCCATCAGAGACTTCTTGACCACTCAATGTAAACGTTAACAGAAAGGGAGTGGATGACGCAGCAACAGCATGGCTGTGAAATCCCACTGGCGGGATGCCCACGGTACCCAGGTGTGCGAGATGGCGATAGACTTCTCCACATTATTCCCTGTCACTTTAGCTTCTCTCCGCCTCTGCTCTTCTTCCCCTGTGAAAACGAGAGAAATTGGGAGCATTGCAAAAGCCATGGAGCTTAAAATTCGGAGTCAGGGAGGACAGAGGTGTCTCATCCACTCACACACACACACACACACACACACACACACACACACACACACACACACACACACACACACACACACACACACACACACACACACACACACACACACACACACACACACACACACACACACACACACACACACTGTACTGTATGCATGAACACAGGCACACTCAAACGCAGATACACACCTTATGGAAAGCGACTCCATAATGTGTCAATATTAGCTCAATAGGCGGTTTGATGGATTGCACAGGGTAGTGTGTGTAATGTATTCCGAGTTTAGTAGAGTCAGCAGCCAGCAGACTGATGGCTTTGCTGATTTAGATGGACCCACACGCTAATGATGCTAATTAGTTTTGGCCAGCTTTTGCCAAATACAGGCACTTTTGCCAATCGTATTCCTTGTTTTGTTTTGTTTGTTGTTTCAGGAAGACTTTTTTACACAAGCACATTTGAGCCCTAATGCCTTTATACTGAAACCCTACTGTATGCATGCCTGCATACAACACACACCTCAAATATAATCCACTATTTTAACCGCCTGATATTTTGTACCTTTTTTATTGCGGAATTGGTTCTAAAATGTAATGGAAATCTTTTACAGCAAGGTTCTTCTATTCTTTTTTTGTAATAGATAATCACCTTTTTTGTGTGTGGCATTTTATAGTTTATTTCAGATAGATCAGTGAGAGACAGGAAACCAAGGATAGAGAGAGGAGAGACATGCAAGTTAAGAAGAGGGTCAGATTCAACCTGGGTCCTCACCCCCACCAGGAGCATATACTGTATGGTCTGTGCACTAACTGGCTGAACCACCAGGCACCCCAATGTTCTTCTATGTAACCTATTGAGAAGCTTATGTGCATTAAATTAGCATATTACATTTCAAATTGACTATATTAAAAGTGAACTGTCCTCAGTCTTGACTTTCACCCGCAGACACACACGCATACACACACCAAACTAATGTCATTCCCCTTTTATCTCTCCCCACAGACTATCAAAGCAACGTCGCCCCTCGGAGATCCCAGGGTGACCTATAACCTGGAGGAGGGCCAGGTTCCAGAGACCAACATGCCGGTACGGTTCTACATAAAACCCAACCGGGCGGACGGCTCAGCGTCCATACTGGTGGCTGACCCCCTGGATTATGAAACCACACGGTTCTTCATGCTGAGGGTCCGCGTCCAGAACGTAGCCGCGGTTCCACTAGCCTCTTTCACTACAGTTTACGTCAACGTTACGGGTAAGAAAGGTAGCAGAGGTCTGTGTGGGTGTGAGTGTGTATGCATGCTGTGAAAGAAAGAAAGAGTGAGTGAGCGAAGGAGTGCACAAAAATGAGCAAGTGACAGTGTGTGATGTATAGTATGGGACAGTATGGTTGTATACTCATTGCCAATAAATAGCTTTGCTTAAGTCATGGAAACCAACCAACAGAAATGCAGAAACTCAGCCTTAATAAGCCAATAAGCTGATAAATGACAAAGAGCGAGTTGGAACAACAAAGTTGTTCAGACATCCCTCGCCATCCGTTGGCAGGATGGTTCGTAAACAAGCTAACAGCTATAGGAGCATTAGCTTCAATCCGCCTCATTTAACAGTGACTCACCGATAAGTTTTGCTAAGTGGGCCAACAAAGTTGCAAACAATGTGGAAAATATTTCCAGACTTTGATTGGTTTTCAACAAGCCCATATTTAGCTGCGTAATTGGCTTAGCAGCGCTTGAAACCAGCTGACAGACTGAGGACTCCAGGGTATTTTTTTATTAATGCCTCCTGAATAATAATTACACTTTCATTAATGTGTGAATTCTCTCTGAGGCGAGTTTAAGTGAGACTTTACAGTTCTTTACTTTTTGATTCACTTCACAAATCTGTGAACTGAAAGAGTGCCAAACTACATTATCTTTCCTTTCTGACAGATGTGAACGACAATGTTCCTTTCTTCCTGTCATCCACCTATGAGGCTACTGTTCCTGAGGGGGCTGAAATCGGAACATCAGTGGCTCAGGTTTCAGCAACCGACTTGGACTCTGGTCTTCATGGAATGGTAAATAACAATGTTTCCCGTAGGAAAATCTGTAGTCAAGGCGGTTAACTTTACTCAAACATACAACACATTAGTCAGTGCAGGTTTTATTTTGACGTCGTCCGCCACTGTAAAACTTTCATTAGTGGTTTGCTTGATGCAGTTCGGTCCACTAAAGTGTGTAAGGTTGGCTAACTGAGGATAACTGCAGCTGAACAGTGATGTGCAATGGATTTAAATATTCAGTCACATGATATTAATTAGAAATATTATCAATAGACTGGAGAAGGATTATTATTCAGCAAGTCTGTTATGCTAAAGTTCATTGTAAAAGCACAACGGAAACCAGCAACATCCTGCTGTTCCCTTCATTAATGGTTAGTCACTGACTGTAACCAATTTTGACACTCAGATTAGTTTGGTCCACGTGGAATTCAGAATTGAATGAAATAATTTTTTTCAGTAATTTCTCAGTTAAAGCAACAATTTTCACTATTGGCTGCCAACCAGCCATCAGACATACACACAGACAGACAGATCGATGGGTAGGGATAGATGCAGTACATACAGTAGGGTCAACTGTTTGTTTGTTTGGTTGCTTGTTTGTTTGTTTGTTTGGTTGTTTGTTTGATTTATTGATTGATTGATTGATTGATTGATTGATTGATTACTAATTTGAGTACATTTTCTTATCTGGGGCTGCAGATAAACTATGTGATTCTGAAGGATGAGAGTGGGGACTCTCAGTATTTCAGCATCAACTCCTACACAGGTGTGGTCCACACGCGGGCCTCCTTTGACCGTGAACAGAAGGGTTCCTACCTTATTGAGGTCCAGTCCCAGGACAGCTCTGAGTCTGCAAGGCCTGGACAGCAAGGCCAGCCCAATACTGGTGGGTACTTCACATACATGCCCACTTATCCTGAATTCACAGCCGCAGTGGCAAGCGAATGTCAGGCTAAATGGAAACAGCTTTATTGTCACATCACAGGTTTACAGGTGTAAACAGTGGGTTGAATTAGTTTTTGTGCAAGCTCCATCATTTGTGTTATTCCCAGAAAGAGAGAGAAAAGAAAAGAATAAAAGAAAGAGAAGTGGGGACGGGGAGCAAGGAGAAAGAACAAAAATCTAAATATATCTACAGTACAGTACATATACAATCTGGCTAAATGGGCTGAGGTACAGTATGAGTGACACCTTCATAAATAAGCGAGTTGTGGTCCAGCGAGAGCTCCACTGCTCCAAACAGCTCAAACCAACACAGCTGTGCCCGGCAGGAGAGCTCACAGGCAGGGAGGACAAGTACAGACACTCAATGCCTATCTCTGGCAGCTTGTTGTAAATTCCCTGTAAGAAATAGGCCATGCAGTTGCTCAATCTTGATTAATCTTATATCTATAGCCTAAACGCTATTTTAAAACTTTATTTTTAATTTTTTATCAGTTACTGTATCAGTACTTCCATACAGTAGTCCATTTCTGTCCATCTCAAGTAGTGTTGGATGTGTACACCAAGTCCACACCGAGCCAACTTCAGAGAAATTAAAGCCTGCTTCTGGTTGGCTGCTGCTCTGCCTCGACACAGTTGCAGCGGCAAAGTTGACACTTACTTAGCTTTGCTGCTCCACTTCATGCTGGCGTAGTGGGGAAAGTGGTGGGGAAAGACTCCTTGCCGTAGACAATGCTTTGAACCTCACTGCTTTTTAAGAATCCGGAAGCAGAATACAGCTGCTGGTGTGAATTCAGTGCTAGGCCGACACACACAGACACACATTATTTACATGCACATCAAGGCAAGAATAGTCAGTTTAACTTCATTGGTAATTATAAACACATACACAAAAGATACCAATTCATCCTGCTGCCTCTCCCCCTCTTACCAAACGAGTTTAGCTGATGTCAAATGACTAGTCCCAAGCACGCAGTAAAAACACAGTCCCACCCAGAGTTCTGGCGCATAACCTGTTCAGGTTACGTCCAGGCAACCCTAATTCATTAACACATCGTTAGCGTTGCGCTAATGGGACAGGCTAATAGCCAAACAGGGCTTTGGGTACAACTAAAAGACAGCAGCGCCACACACACACCCCTCCATTGCCACGCTATCTGTCAGCCCATCAAAGCCTCTGGAGCTTCCAACACAGCTGTGACTAACAGATAATATTCTTTTCAGTGTTGCTCATTACATTGCTGCGGTTGAGGGAAAAGGATGCCCTTGCCATTTTCCTATTTTTCTTTCTAAAAGTTTATATACTCATTTATGGGTCAAGTGATGACCTGTGGGCACTGAAAGTTGTTAAAAGCTCCTTTGTGTAGTGACGTTAGAGTCACTGAGAAACAAGCATTATTTTGGGTATTCATGATATACGTACTTATAGTACTTTTTGCAGACATTTTTTGTCAGACAACAGCAAAGTGATTCTCTTGCTTGCAAGATTTTTGTTTTTTTGATTGTTGCAAATTGAGGATTCTATTCACTCTCCAGCACAGGGATGGAGAGTGAACACATATATGGTGTTATTGGACTTTATACTAGCCGTTTCCATGGAAATGGAACAGTGGACCTGATAAATTGGTTCTAGGCTTAAAATAATCTCTATGGGAAAAAATGAATGGGCTTTCTATTTGTGGCACCACCAAATGCTAGGTAGGTGCTATGCCCTATAGGCTCTAGGGCTTAAAGGAGTAGTTCACCCAAAAAATTACTTATTTTCTATCAATTACACAACCCCTGAAGCACAACTACTCCTTTAACTGATTACCTAAACAGGCTGTGCAACAGAATACTGTATGTGACCAAACAAAAGATTTGTTTCAATTACCTTCCTCTCTGTTTCCCACAGACACAGCCTATGTCAGGATCCTTGTGACGGACGTCAACGACAACGCCCCGGCTTTTGACCAGCCAGTGTACGAGGTGAGCGTAGAGGAGGACAAGGAGGTCGGCTTTGTCGTCATCACTGTCACAGCCAACGATGGGGACGAAGGTGAGTCATTTGATGTCTATGTTGGTTGTCATGGAAGCCCTGTCTGAGGGGGTGAGCGGGTGGTATCGAGACATCAGGCTTTCAGTGTGATATAATATGGACCTCCATCAGGGCAAAGGTTTTGCTTCTAATCTTAGCAACTAGAATGGACATTTAGTGAAGCTGCAGGAGCTGATGGAACTACCTCTAGTGCTTTAAATCAAAACCAACTTGGCTCATAGATTAAGGGGGCTGATGAGTTGGTATGTCATTGTATTGGGGTCATCTATAGTAGTAACCACTGCGACCACAATTGACAACAACAAAAAAGTTCCCTATAACGGTTTTGTGTCGTTGAGGATGTGTGTCTATATTCAATTTCCTTGGGTGTGTCTGATCCAGTCACATCAACCTTCTCATGGTGATGAAAGCACCTTGGCATTTCACATCTCTTCTTGCCATCAAGCATAATCTCAGCTGAAGTTCCACATCCACAGTGAGAAAAACTATGGTACTGTAGATATATTTAGGTAAACAATATTTTGGAAAAAGAATGTATTTCCCTCCCCATACATCTCTCTCTCTCTCTCTCTCTCTCTCTCTCTCTCTCTCTCTCTCTCTCTCTCTCTCTCTCTCTCTCTCTCTCTGTAGGTCTGTCTCTATGCCTCTCTATCCATCTCTCCGCTTGCTCACCATCATTTCCTGTCAGTCTTTTTCAATACCTCATGTGTTGTTGTTGTTTTTTGTCAGAGCTTGTTAGCAGATCTCGGCAGTGAATGTGGGAGGCAGAGCTCTGCTCCCCTGAGGTCGTCATTTGATGTTTGTCTCTGTTTTTGTTTGTCCCTCGTTCCTCTCCTCTTCTGAAAATGAATAAATAAGAAAAACCACGAGCATTCTGGTCTCTTAATGACAGCTGTGCATCTTCTGTAGGAGTCTGTGTGCCACGTTGTTTTGGTGAGAACGTCACCCCTCTGTGACGGGTATGTTCAGGTGCGAATGATATCTGATTTAGCAAGCTTCCGCGTTCCATTTAGTGAGCTGCCGATGAAGAGGTTAAGGGCCACCATCTTAGATTAAAGAAGCCGCCTTTGTTCTTCCCCACTAATGTGCTGTTGTTGGAAAGGTTGGCGGATGTTGTGTTTATCCCCCCTTCAGACAGATCCCACAACGGGTTTGAAGAAGCATTCAGATCCTGGAAAAATACGCTGAATACGGAATTAAGAAGTGCTAAGATAGCAAACTAGTGCAAACAACAGCAGTAATTCCCTCCCATATGTGACTCGCTTATCCCTCAGCAGCTCAGCACTCCAGAATTTACCATCTCGACAACAGCACTCGGTGGTAATTAGGCGATACCCGCGTAGGGCCCAGGAGTGACTGAATTAGATGGGGGGGGGGCGGCCATTTTGGCTCAAGTTTGGCCCCCTCAGGCAGGTGTCTGGGTGGAGGAGATGAGCTGTATTAGTGGAAAGATTAGCTGTAAAACACGACACACGATCCTGCTAAGCACTGCACCCTGCCGAGTCAGCAGGTCTTGGCTCTGTGTGTGTTTATGAGTGTGTGTGTGTGTGTGTGTGTGTGTGTGTGTGTGCATGTGTGTGTGTGTATCTCTTCCTTTGTTTCTTTCTCGTTCCATCTTTTTGTCGCCCTGTTTTTCTTCAGTGGTAAAGCTGCAGTAGATTATTGCCTGAAATTCATCTTTACCACATAATTTAAAGTGTCATCATTAGCTAATGATCTGTATTTCATATATAGCCTAATGCCTTAACATCAAGTTTGACAAGGTTTTAACTCTGTCCCCTTGCCAAATATAACAGATCTACAAGCCTGATTGATTGATTGATTGAATGAATACTTTATTAACAAGATTGTTAACAGTACAGGTAATACAGTCAACATTTTTGCTAAAAGGATAACACAAAAAGCCTCAGGGGCTTGTACTCAATTCATCAGTAATACATAAAATACATACATACAATACAAAGCTCACAATGCATCGCGACTCCATCGTACGACTAAGTATAAATCAGGCTTAAGATTGAAGACGTGTGCTGTGTGGATCTTATTGGGGGTGACAATAGGTTGAAGGCAGGGCCGACAGGAAGCCTAACACCTCGGCTCAGGAGGAAATCCTGTCAGTGTTCAGAAAGCGTTGAAGCTTGGTATGTCTGCCGGCTCTCATAGCCATCCTCCCACTCATCCTTCAAAACACAAGCATTCACACAGGGTTTACACATGGTTTCAGGTGTGTGTGTGTGCGTGTGTGTGCGCGCATGTGCGTGTGTGTGTGTGTGTGTGTGTGTGTGTGTGTGTGTGTGTGTGTGTGTGTGTGTGTGTGTGTGTGTGTGTGTGTGACAAATGAGTTTGCCTGACCTCCAGTTTATATGTGGACAGGGAGGGTCACCTGCACCTCAACACCTGCCAACATCAACAAAATATGGTCATAACACTGATGACCCAGACACACACACTCACACTCATGCACACATGCATGCACGCACACACACACACACACACACACACACACACACACACACACACACACACACACACACACACACACACACACACACACACACACACACACACACACACACACACACACACACACACACACACACACACACGCATGCGCACACACACACGCGCACGCACGTTCAGCAAGCTGTTCACAAGGTGACAGTGATTGTTAATACATTGGTTACTGTGGGGCCAAGGGCAGCTTCTGTACCAGTTACTGTGTAGAGACCATATGTGTAAAGCAGGTCACAGTAATCAAACCATCACTCTGAAATATGGGACTGGACATTTAACATGGGAGATGCTTCATCATGTGGACAACATGGATATGTGATAAAAAAAAACACATTAGGCTGTGGTGTTGCATGCATTCATACTGTATCGTTGCTGTCG
>NC_139940.1:26648680-26668680 GCF_963454915.1 Gymnoscopelus microlampas | reverse complement strand
GTCTGTCTGTCTGTCTGTCTGTCTATGTATATGGTACTATATTGTTGCAGTCAACTTGTTTGTAAATGAATGCCCTGCTACCTCTCACGCAAGAGTATCACGCAAAAGTAGTGATGTAGTAAGTGAAAGTGGTTAAGTCTGTCGGTAGGTTTTATAGATATTTACCAATGAAAAGTATGAACAAATAGCTTGTGACTAAATAATAACTCACAGGTTCTTTTTTCCATTTCCTGAAAAGTAACAGTTTTGGAAGTACAAGGTTTCCGACCGTGACGATATTTATGTACAGAGCCTAGGAGAGAGAGAGAGAGAGAGAGAGAGAGAGAGAGAGAGAGAGAGAGAGAGAGAGAGAGAGAGAGAGAGAGAGAGAGAGAGAGAGAGAGAGGAGAGGGAGAGGGAGAGGGAGAGAGAGAGAGAGAGAGAGTCCCTCTAATGAGCCCCGCTGTGAGGGGAAAAGCGTGTTTTCCTCCCAAATATTTGATAGCCCCTGTCCACGGTGGGTGACTCACAGCAGATTAGTGGAGGAATATTCTGTGTTGGTGTGAGCAGTGAGCTGTGCATGGGGAGCAGGGGAGGATGACTGTGTGTGTGTGTGTGTGTGTGTGTGTGTGTGTGTGTGTGTGTGTGTGTGTGTGTGTGTGTGTGTGTGTGTGTGTGTGTGTTTGCATCTACAGTGCGTGAGCGTGCATCATGTCTGCTGCCAACCAAATACATATTGCTGCTTGTTTATATTAGTGTTGTTTATGCATGGACATAATTCCAGTCTCTCTCTCTCCACTGAAAAACAGGCTGTCTGACAAAAACAATACACCCACACCCCAAAACACACACCAACCTATTCTCCTCCACACACATGCACACATGAACACAGACACAAGCACGCACGCACGCACGCACGCACGCACGCACGTACGCACGCACGCACGCACGCACGCACGCACGCACGCACGCACGCACGCGTACACGTACACGTACACACATGCCCTGTGTCCTGAGCCCAGATACTTGGTATTTCTTATGTTATCTGTTGTTTAACCACTTGAGTCCTACATGAAAAATAGCGTTTTTTGAAATTGTAAAAAAAAAAATTACATATAATATTTCACCTAATAATAATAATGACATGCCCAAAATAGGCATGCCTGGCTGGTAACAGGCCAACCTTTCTGTGATAATAAAGTGTCTATGATGATGATAAAAGTGGAAATGATGAAAGTGCGTAAATAAAACAGATTTGTCTCCACATGTCACCACCCCTGCATCCAGGTGCCAACGCTAAGCTGCGCTACCAGATCACCGCCGGCAACATCATGGGCACCTTTGATGTAGAGCCCGAGGTGGGCACTATCTTCGTGGCTCAGCCCCTGGACTACGAGATGGAGCAGAGGTACGAGCTGCGGCTGGTCGCCTCCGACGGGAAGTGGGAGAACGAGACCCTGGTGGTGGTGCAGGTGGTCAACCGCAATGACGAGGCGCCCGTCTTCGGCCAGACGGAGTACCACGCAGCCGTCACAGAGGAGCTCACCCAGCTGCCCGTCTTCGTCTTAGAGGTCGGTATACATGCAGTGCTGGAAGAAGTACTCTGAGCTTTATACTTTGGTAAAGGTAGCATTACCACAATGTAGATATATAGATATAGAGCTTATAAGCTTATACGTTTTGTATTAATAATCTAAATCTGAAAAGTAACTAGTATATCATATTTTCAAATACTTGTAGTGAAGTAGAAGTATAAAGTATCGAAAAATGGAAATACTTAAGTAAAGTAAAATATACAGTACTTGAATAAATACATATACTTACCATTGCATACATGGTGTGGTATCCAAAGTGTGGCCCCGGGCACTCCCTTAGAATTGGGCGCTCCCTTAGAATTGGGCACTTGAGGCAATTATATGTTTGCAAATATACCATATTTGCATTGCATTCCCCTTTTTGAGCGACTGGCAGGTATTGAGGACAGAAGTTCAACTAAACATCATTTGACTAGTTTGTCTAACCACTTAAACCCTATACTTAGTTGACCGGATTCCCAAAGGCTCTGTGCCCCCTCCTGTTTTCACTCTACATTAAATATCTTCGCTGAAAATAGCCGATCTACAAGCTCACAACAAATCACTTAGTGGCATGTTATGATCTTGTATCTGCTATTTTAGCCGAATGTTAGCCCCAGAGTAGGGATGATATGGTTCAAGTGGTTAATGATTGGCGGGTGGAAGGGAAAATGGGAGTAAGTGCTGGTTGGCTTGGCCTGGGTTTGATTTGGGTCTTTGTTTGGATTTGCTTAGATCCAGTCTGGCTCCCATTCAGACTTATTGCTCAAATTTCATCCAGGCGCTGTACTCCTGTACGCTCACATGTCCGTTAGTTTAGGAATTGGCTACAGTGGCCTTACGTTGTTGCACATGCACAAAGACGGTGAACCAGAACACCTTTTGAGCGCCAGGTCTGAGCACCACTATGAAGAAGCTTGTTGTTCAGAGACTTTATCTGTTTATATGAACAGCATGTGAAAACAGATCAGGTTTGATGTAGACCAACAGAGTGCAATTTGTCACGCTTTAGCCTAGGAAGAAACTTCCCCTCAGGCCTCAGGATATAGTGTAAAAACACTAACACATCACACATGTGTGACATTGGTTAACACAATATCGTCTGATACTGGCATGTGCGTGCTCTGAGATGGTGATATGTAAAAACAACCTCTGGAGGGTCTGGACAGAAGGGCCCATTTTATGAAAAGTTGTTTCAGAAAATCAAGGGCGACCTCCTTTTTTTCCGTTGCTGTTTCCAACCACCTTTCGTCACACCTATCCTCGGTAATTCACTGTAATATGTAAATGTCGCCACGGTAAATCAGATTAAAAAAGTAGCACATTGGAGAGGGCATGGCAGTAATCCTAGAGAAAGGCATGTGTCATCGGGTCTTCAAACCAGGTCTGCATCCCCTCGCCTTGTGGAATTGATTTGATGCGCGCTCGGTTCCTCGCTAATGCTCTCAATAGTTTTTCCAGCGTGCAGCACCCGGCCCCTCCCAAAAGCACCCCGCTTTCACCCCACATATTAATACAATTCTGCAGATAGCGAACGAGGAGGAAATCCAATTTGAAATGAATATTTCTTGACTTCACCTGCGTGGCGGCCTCCTCCTCCGCGGCACGACTGCTCGCCTTCGATATTGTCTCCCCACTTGAATTGTCAGGAAGAGCAGCCAGGAGGGGGAGGGGGGAGGGGGAGAGGCAGAACTTCAAAGGCTTCTGTAAACAAACCCTCTGGTGAGCAGAGGAGAGAAGGGAAAAACTGTATTTCTCTTCCTTTTGTTGGCATTTATGAACTTTTAATTGCATTGTACGTCGCAGTGACAGATGTGTGTGTGTGTGTGTGTGTGTGTGTGTGTGTGTGTGTGTGTGTGTGTGTGTGTGTGTGTGTGTGTGTGTGTGTGTGTGTGTGTGTGTGTGTGTGTGTGTGTGTGTGTGTGTGTGTGTGTGTGTGTGTGTGTGTGTTTGTGTGTGTCAGCGGGGTGATTTTCTTGTCCCTCATTTGGAAAGATAACAAAAAGGTGTCTTAATTATCCAATTAGGTCAAAAACATAAGTGTTTTCCTTTTTTTAGTTTGTTTTCTGCATGCAGGTGCTGTTGTCAGATACTTTTGTCAATGCTTATTTGAAGTACCTAAAAATAAGTTTTCAGTGGAAAAGCAATTTAAATTTAAAACATACCTGAGTTGGAAAGCAGAAATAGCTTCTTGAAATCACTACATGAATATAAAGTTATGTTGTGTTGTTGTAAAAAAAAACTCTTTCTACCGCTTCTGCTTGTAACAACGTATTTATATAACTTTAGCAGAAAGCTGCTGTGCATTATGTGCTTATAACACTTATAAGTGTTATGAAGCCTTATGAGTGCATTATAATGCATTATAAATGTGATTATAATGCATTAAGCAAAGTGTCAACCAAAAATGCTATATACAGTACACTTTTTGGGACTAACGGGTATTATTGAGTTTCATCATTCAGATTCAGTAACAGTGAATTTGTCACTCTTTATGTCTGACCTTCCCAGGTGTCGGCCACAGATCCCGACCAGGAGGCTGACCAGACGGCCCTCCGCTACTCTCTCCATGGCCAGGGAGCAGGAAGTGAATTTACCATTGATGAGCTGACGGGTAGAATCTATGCCCAGCGGCGCCTAGACCGCGAAGAGCGCCCCGCCTGGAGATTTCTGGTCCTCGCCACAGACGAGGCAGGGGCAGGACTCACTGGATTCGCAGACGTCCTGCTGGAGGTTCGTGACATCAACGACAACGCACCATTCTTCCCGTGCTCGGCACCAGACGCGGCCGGGTGCTTCATCGGCCATGTGCCTGAGAACTCGCCCGCCGATACGTCCGTCATGGAGATGCAAGCCAGAGACCTGGATGATCCCAAGGAGGGCAAAAATGCTGTTCTGACCTATCATATTGTCCAGAACGTTCGCAACGAGATCAACCTCAACCTGTTCTCCATCAACCGTGTGACAGGGACCATCTATACGGTGCTGCGCTCTTTAGACCGCGAAGTGGAAAACCGATATCTAGTTGTAGTTGAGGCCAGAGATGGCGGCGGGTTGGCAGGGACAGGGACGGCGACCATTGTGGTCTCCGATGTAAACGACCACCCACCAGTCTTCACTCAGAGGGTCTACACGGCACAGGTGGGATCACTTTATCAAAACCTTTTATTATGATAGATTGTGTTTTTTTAATCTAATTTTGTGTGATGTGCTACAGCACAGCCCACTGTAGGTGTTTGCTTCCTTCATTGAATACAAATCATTTATTAAAGGGCTAGTTCATAATAGAAAATAATAAAATACTAACGTGCATTATAATGCTAATATGTATACTGATATGGAATTGACTGAATTGAATAGTGGCCTTTGATTGCAGGTGTTTTATTGTGTGTGAACAGAGTATGTAGTTGTGCAGCAAAAGTATTAGATGTATGCAAAGAAATGATTATAAAACAAATGGCATGATAGAATGAAGTTACAGTCTAAAGTTACATTATGATATGATATGATATGATATGATATGATATGATATGATATGATATGATATGATATGATATGATATGATATGATATGATATGATATGATATGATATGATTGTCCTCAGGTGGCTGAGGAGCTGGAGGTCAACAGTGAGGTTCTCACAGTTTCTGCCACTGATGGAGACCAGGGTGAGAATGCCATGGTAACCTTCAGCATCGTTGGGGGTGACGAGGACAGGAAGTTCTTTGTGGAGACAGACAGGGTGAACCGGCGTGGTGTCATTAGACTCAAGAAGAAGATTGACTTTGAGAAGCCCCATGAGAGAATTTTCAATTTGACGGTGAAGGCTGAAGATGCTGACTTCTTCAGTTTGGCGTATTGTCTGGTCCAAGTGGAAGACTCCAATGACCACGCCCCCGTCTTCTTCCCACAGTTTTACGAGGCACCCGCCATGTCTGAGGATGTCCCAGTCGGAACAATTGTCGCTCAGGTTTCAGCCGCTGATCTTGACTCTGGCCAAAATGGACGCTTTTCATATGGCATTTCCAAAGACTCTGACCCCTACGGGCAGTTCCTCGTGGACCAGTCCGGATGGGTGGTAGTGGCCAGTTCTCTGGACAGGGAAAAAGTGTCACAGCACAGAATCATGGTCCTGGCCACAGACACTGGCAGCCCATCCCTCACAGGCACTGCCATCGTCATGGTTACCGTGTTAGATGTCAATGACAATGGGCCAGAGTTCGAGGTGCCTTACAGGCCCATCGTCTGGGAGAACACTGCGGCACCACAGGCCGTGCACATGAACGAAACCTCTCTTCTCCTGCACGCCACCGACCGTGACACCTCCCCCAACGGTGGCCCCTTCTCCATCCGCCTCCTCATGCTGACCTCCGACGCCACCAACTTCAATTTGACCGACCTGCGCAACGGCAGCGCCGCCATCACCGCCCTGCGTACTTTTGACCGTGAGCGGCAGAAGGAGTACCGCCTCCCTATCCTTATGATTGACAGCGGCAACCCTCCAATGAGCTCCACCAGTACACTGACGGTCGTCATCGGTGACAGGAATGACCACCCACACTCTCCGGGCCACACCAGCTTCATTGTCTACAGCTATGAGGGTATGTTGTTTTATAAATGTTTTTGGCATGCTGTTTTTGAATCAATATATTCAATCATACTATGCCCAATGTGGTGGACAGTAACGAAGTAGCCTACACTTAAGCCCTTTTTACATTACGGCTTATAGACCAGTCCAGTCCAGCATATACCAGACCAGAACCGCACCGCTTCAAATTATCTACTGTTTCCATTACACAAAAGTACCCCTGCTCAAATCCACAGGTATGAGTAGCAGACTCCGGTCATTCACACTCATTTGTAATGTAAATGTTTGCCTAACAATGGAATGTAGGTGAGTGGCCAACTGTCCTGTATACAAATGTAAATCACCTGTGCATGTGGCCCAGCTTGGCCTAGCTCAGACCTACCCAGGACTGGGTACTTTTTAGGCACCAGTTTAGTACCACTTACACACCACTCTACCCACTTCATTGTAGTGGAAACCGCTGCTGTGGTGGTCGGTGTGGTGTGGTGTGGTGTGGTGTGGTGTGGTGTGGTACCATGCCAATGGAAATCCGCCTTTAACAGTACTTGAGTACTGTACTTATCTTAAGTACTTTTTTTTAGCATCTGTATTTTTGCATACTTTCACTCCACTACATTTCAAGGACAAACATTGTTCTTTTGAATCCACTACATTTCTAAGAAGGGAAAAAGCACATTATGAATTAACTACTTAACCCATTAAGACCTGGGACGCATCTGTGTCACTTTTTCATTTGAGCTAAAAAAGCATTATTTTACACTTTGGCTATTCAAAAATAGCAGATATACAAGTAGATCTGCTATTTTTGAAAAATCGTGAAAATGTGTGCAAATCTTTGAATATATATTCTTTTAAAGCGAAGATTTTTAACTCAAATCTTTGCTTCTGGGGGTCCCTGGAACAAAATATTTTGAGATGGGGGTCCGCAGACAAATACATATCATGTTGCGGGTCCTTGACATGAAAAAGTTTGAGAACCACTGATATAGAAACATATGTTTTTTCAGAATACTGTTGGGATTTTGAAGACATTTGTAAAATCGGCTTCAGGTCCTTAATTGGTTAAGCCCTATTTCAGATATTGAAAATAGCCTATCTACTGTACAAACTGTGAGCTTGTAGCTATTTTCAAAAATCTTGAATATTTTTGAAACATCTTAACAACACAGATCTAATATGGGGTCCTTGGCACTAAATATTTTCAAATGGGGCTCTGCTGCTTTAGGCTACAGCCACCAGTGTTGCTGTTTCATGTAAGCACTTCTACAGTGCTACTGTTGTTAAGAAGCTGCTTGTCACACATGACTGCTTACAGTCCCTTGCAGCAGCCCCCACATCACTTATTTAGAGTTATATACCATCTGTCAGCTTTTCATAATTTGCTGGAAAAACGGAGGTTCTCTGTAATGTATTTTTAGTGGATCCCTTCTTGGGGGGCTTATCCAGATGAAAGTACATTAACCCCTAATGCAAATTCATCACGTACCTCAACAACATGCCATGAAGCAAACAATTAAATCAAGTCCCAGGTTTGACGGGCACATAAACAGGAGGCCCTGTTTTATAAAGCTGTTGATTTCACAGCTAACGAGATTACAACATTCTGTAAATTGTTTTTCTTGGAGGGAAAATGAATGCCATGCTAACATTCATTGCGTCCCCCGCTGTGCCTTCAAACCGTGTCCATAAGTGCTAATGAGACACCTTATCGTCTTAAAGACGTGCTCCTCTCTCTTTCTTCTCTCTCTCCCCCAGACCCATTCAACTTACCTTCCCTTTCTTTCTTCAGATGGTACCATTGTGGGTCAGATGCTAATTCCTTTGCTTGTTGTTTCCATTTATTTATTTTCCAACCCCTAGGTGTTCTCCCGACGACGGTGCTCGGACAAGTTCAATCCCCAGACCTTGATGACTGGAGTGAGAAGGTTTACCACTTTGAAGGGAAACCCTCAAGGTACTTTGATCTCTTCTGCCTCACAAAACCCTCTTAAATCTGCACCACTTAAAAAGGCTGTATACAGAGAGAGAGAGAGAGCATGGCAGCAAGGGAGGCAGAGGTATGCAAAGAGAAAGTGGTAGACGGACATACAGAAGTACAGTCAAGAGAAGTAGAGAAAAGAAGGAGTAAAAGAAGGAGCAGAGAAATTGGAGAGAATGTGAAAGTAAATTGCAGCAGTAGAGTGGGAAAAGAAGAAGACGGTTTTGTTTTCCCCTCTGTACCATTCCATCAAGCTTTAATTAGCACCATATAAATACTCTGTGAATAGTGAATATTTACTCTCAAAAACTCAAACGACACTAAGAGGCATATTTTTAAGACCTACTGTATGTGGTGAGGTGTCTCTTGCAGAGTGGCACCAACTAGGAGAGGTGCAGAGACGCAAAACGCATGACCTATACAGTGAGCAAATTGAATGGAAATAAGGGAGTAAAAGATTTAAACTAGAAAGTGAGAGAGAATGACAAAGAGGAGGTAAAACTGGGACAGAGGCAGACAATTGTAGGGTAGAGAAAGGGAGATTGAAAGAAAAGAAAAGAGGAAGGGACAGGGAGAAACAGAATGAGGGATCTGACTTGTCGGGAGCAGCGTTATTAATACTTCATAATGAACGGTATTGAAAATTCCCAGTGAAGCGTGACACAGGGTGCTCGTTTTGTTTGATGAGGCGAGGCTTCACACAGACGCGTTGAAAGAGAACCTGATTGTGCTCCCTGGCACCTTCCGCTATAATGAGACACCTGTAATGGGGCCGGTGAGGACGCTGGGAGACGACAAGAGTTGACGGAGAAGAAAGGGACCCATGAGAGGGAGAAAGAGACATTACCATAGTGCCTCCCTGCTCCAGTCAGCAGATAGCAATTTGTTCACAGTATGGATCAGCGCATTCATATCCATATCACCAGATGAGGAGGTTGAAAGCCATTTGTTTTCTGTCACTAAAGTGCTGTGTTGCGTGTTTGCCACCAGCGTCTGGCAAATCATTAAAGTATTACATTAATACGATATCTGGCGAGAGGGGTGACATAACACAGACTCCCCACGGGCAACACACATTCGATCTCAGCCGGAGATTGGCTTGATTCGCTTACGGTTAATTAACTGGCTCGCCCTGACCTGTGAAGGTCGCAAGGCCACCCTTAACGAGGTTTAACAGTTATGTGACTGTCATGGCACATTGTCAAACTTCGTTTGAACCTGGGCCAGAATGCTTGTGCTTTACTTTCGTGTCTCTGGCACAAGGTGAAGAAATGACTGTGGCTCAGCTTAGAGAAATTCACTGGTCTTAAAGCTGGGACTCATGCTTTGGTTACCCATTTATGCATGAACACACACACACACACATGTATTCGTGCGTGCACGTCTATGTGCGTGCGTGTGTGTCGCACGCACACACACAATACACACACACACACACACACACACAGAAGTATAGTTGGAGAGTGACCAAAAAGAAATATGAGATCAGAGCAATATATTTACAGAGAAGGAGATAATGAAAGGCTTCAATGACAGAGAATGAAGCCACAAATGCTGCGTCAGTCAGTACTGCCATGACAACTGAATTTACCTTGTGGGATCAATAAAGGTCTATCTGTCTAATATGGCGTCAGTAGTACTCTCCGTGACATTGACCTTTGACACTGGGAAAAGAACAGGCGAGAAGAGAAAGAGAAATGATGGAGGGATGATGTGGTGATAATTCCAGATGAGTGATTCTCACTCTCTTGTCATGATCTGAACCATTGATAAGAACTATAACCCAGACTGATGGACACATAAATAGAAGGGTGATGGATTGGCCCAGGAGTTGGAATGGCCAGAGATGAGAAAACAAAGTTTGGCTTTGCCACACGATTAGGAACAAAGTGGGTGTCTGGGCCACCCCCTGGTGGGTTTCTCCAGCCTTGTCTGTGGCACTGATAGTATTGAGTGAAAATGACATGCTGTAATGCTACAGTATTGAGCTTATAGGCCAACAGGGATTCTTGTGAGGTCATGCCTGGCGTATAAGAATGGCCTGTGGATCAGAGAGACTGTCCAGTTACGGGTCACATGTTTATTCAAGCTAAGAGCTGACACCTGTCCACCAATATCCATCACGTCCTCATGGAGTGTCCTTGAGCAAGACACTGAATCCCTAACGTCTCACTGACCGCAAGCTGCCCTTGATAAAAGTCGATTCTATTTTGGAGTGTGTTTCTTTTTCACAACGGAAGAAACAGGAGGAGGAGGTGTGTGTGTGTGTGTGTGTGTGTGTGTGTGTGTGTGTGTGTGTGTGTGTGTGTGTGTGTGTGTGTGTGTGTGTGTGTGTGTGTGTGTGTGTGTGTGTGTGTGTGTGTGTGTGTGTGTGTGTCTGTGTCTGTGTTTGGAGGGTTAGGGTAGCAGGAAGGTTTTATGTTGTAATGAAGTCATCAATATTGCATGTTTCCCCTGATAGCTCGCCTTTTGAATATGTGGGGGGTTAGGTGTTAGGATGGGTTCGTGCGTGTGCTGAGGGGTCGTACACCTGAGTGTACTGACCATTTTCACATGATGGCCATTTGCTGTTAGTCTCCTAGGGTGCATATAATATCTATATAGACAGAAATCTAGAAAGGTTTGGAAACTGAGTTTTGTGAATTCTAAATGATAGATTAAACAAATGCACAAATAGACAAAAAAAACTAAACATATGGAGAGTAATGTTCTGTCACATACATGACTGGACACTGTATGCAGGTATGGACATTCATTTATAAGTGTGTGTTATTTGTGGTTATGAATCTTCAGCTGTAGTAGAATGAGGGGAATGAGAGTGTTGAGTTGAAAGTTGAATTGTGAAGCCAATGTCTCACAATCCAGTCTTCTATCATTTTGGACATGCTAATATATATCACTAATATATCAAAATAAAATATCACCACTTCTATCTCTCTTTCTGTTTCTCTGTCAGGTTATTCAGTCTGAATCAGAACTCTGGTGAGCTCAGTATCAGAGAGGGAACCCCACCAGGCTCCTACAGCCTGCAGGTCCGTGTGTCAGACAGGACGTGGCCTGATGTGACCTCCACTGCAAATGTTCTGGTGGCAGAGCTGCCCGAGGAGGCCCTTCAGAATGCTGCCTCCATACGCCTGTCCAGTGAGTCCCTTTTCCATCCCCTCAATATCATTGTTCCTATTTGATCCTTTTTATTTCCCTGCGTTAATATAAATAGAGTAAGAACGGGTCAACGTCATGACAAGAAGCGGTGCAGTAGCCATCAGTCATGTAACAAATGAACAAGCCTTTCCACTGAACATGTTGGAGTCACACAGCCCTCATCAGCATACCTGACAAACGAACTGGATCAATATTTGCATAAAGATGGCAGCTGTCAAATATTGTCACTTTTTGGTCTTTCTCCGGATTTCAAACATCTGAACCCCCCTCCACACGCACGCACACACACACACACACACGCACACACACGCACACGCACGCACACGCACACGCACCACAATACATATCCTTCCTCCCCACGCAAACACATGCATGTCTCAAGAGGTGATTCTGTCACTCAGTTGCCAAGGTAACCGTACTTGACATGTATGTGATGTCACGTATTCCAGAGTGCCTTGGGGCCAGGCTTTTGTATCTCTGACATGTCCCCTGGGTGACCTGGGAAAAGTGGCGCTTGGTTGTCAGCTCCCTCAGGCGCTGGGCTCACAGGAGTCTCACACAACATCTGACTGGCTTCTCACTCATCCAGCTGGGGGCTTTGAGTTGTTCTACTGCTGCTTTTTATTTTCCTCTTTCCTTTTCTCCTCTCCCTTCCTCTCTTTCGAATTGTCTTCTGTGCTTTTCTCTTCTCTTTTTTCTCACCTGTGTGGCTCTCTTCTCTTCTGCATCGTTTTCTATGTTTCATCTGCCCTCACATGACATTATCTGTTACTTCCTTTTCTCTCTCTCTCTCTCTCTCTCTCTCTCTCTCTCTCTCTCTCTCTCTCTCTCTCTCTCTCTCTCTCTCTCTCTCTCTCTCTCCTCCTCTTCCAGACCTTACTATGGAGGATTTCTTCAGCAGTGGAGGAGGTCAAGAGAGTAAGTTCTCACAGCTGGGTGTCGTGTTGGCCGCGGTCCTGCAAACCCAGCCAGACAATGTCCAGGTGTTCTCGGTGGCAGACACTAACCGGCACGGTGAGCGGGAGCTCAGCGTGTGGTTTGCTGCTCACGGCTCACCGTACTACAGATCTGAGAAGCTGCAGGGCTATGTGGCAGCCAACAGAGCCAAGGTGACAAGACTTCTTTTTTTCTTACTCTCTTTAAGCACATTAAGCCTGGCTTCCCTATTTTGACCATTTGATTGAAGGAGAAATTAGCTAAAATATCATAGGACTATGTTTAATTTATTCTTGTTTTATGCCGGTGTTGTGATGCAACACTTTGTGAGCTTGAAGATCGGCTATTTCGTCCACACAACATCATTATACAACAGCATAACATGTTTAAGTCAGGCTTACTAAGTGATTCAGAGATTCTCAAAAACCTGTTTCTGTCATTGGGTTAATTGGATTGGATTCATTCTCATTAATACACAATACAAATTTAAACGGAAGACTGCTTAATTGTCATTCTGTATAGTATACAGTAATGACAAGCATACAGTATACCAGTGTTCTCAGTTCTCACATAGATGAATGATATCAGATACCAAGATGATTAATGATACATTGAACATGCATAAATTAAACATTAAACTCATACACACGCAATTGAGGATGCACTTAAAGAAACACTTTGCTTGCACATGATGAACACCATTTTACGCTCTGTCAGATACACACACATCCATGCATGCATGCTACTCAAGGTTAAATACCACACTTATGCATTTAAACCGGCATGAATCACCTCAACAAGTCAGTGTAGGCTACTTAATTCTTAGACCTACACAAGCACATGCATATAGTATGCACACACACACACACACACACACACACACACACACACACACACACACACACACACACACACACACACACACACACTCATTCACACATACACGCATGCACTGCTCAAATATTGTTAAATATTTCAGATCCATTTAAGGGATGAAAGCAGCTGTTGACCCAACCTAGCTTTTATAAAAGGGCAAGAGAGGGAGAAGAGGGAGAGAGAGAGAGAGAGAGGGGGAGGGGAGACACACACGCCAGCATTAGTAACAGAGCCAGCGTCTAACACCAAACACGGCCACACTGACATTGAAATACCCAAACCAGGGTATATTAGGACGGATACCTGTACAGAGAGAGAGAGACAGACAGACAGACAGACAGACAGACAGACAGACAGACAGACAGACAGACAGATAGACAGACAAAATGTCTGAGAGACTTAATAAATTATTCACTGGTGTATAAATCTGAAACTATTTTTTAACAGGCCGGACTGCCCAGAAGCAGTTGTTTAGATTGTCGATCATTGGCTGCTTAAAAAAGCCAAGATGCTGCTTTTTCTAGGGTATAATGTTAGAGTCTACAATTCAATGTCTTTGTATGCAGTTTTTTTCATAGTTTCTTGTTTTTATGTTTGTATTGTCTCTATGTTTGAAACCAAGGACCACAATGGAAATAAGTCTTGACTTTGACTTTATTGTGTTTATCCTTGTCTGTAACCTGTTACACATGTATTTTCTTTTTAAACTGAATGTCAAATAAGTCAAATCAAAATTCTATCAAAACTTTACAAAGTATTTAGTTGATAAATTAAATTGTATAAATGTTAAGAGGGCATCTAAAATCAAATTTATAATACAACGATTAGTTGTGTTGTTAGCTTAAATTCCGAATTATTTAGGCTTAACCTTCCACCATCATCTTAGGATAGTTCATAGCTTGAAAATGATTCTAGAGTAAGTACTTTACACTAGCACACAGTTTTGTTAGAGCAGCAGTCAAAATGTACATCCTCATGTCTCATGATTTTCCGAACCCCCGACCATGACATCCTGGTATAAACTGACACAAGGTATGGGAATTGGTTCCTGAATAATTTGAGATGTTCTAATCTCTTTAGTTTCTGATCTTTGTGTCACACCCAAATACAGTGCAACTCTGCACTCCCTGCTCTTTTCAATAACGATTTCATAAACTTTATAAGCTTTCATGAAATAGCAAGTGCATGTATTGATAAACCATGTTGCTTCTGCTTTCTCTCTCTCTATGTGTCTATCTCCCCCCCCCCCCCTCGCTCACCTTCATGTCAAAACAGTTGGAGTCAGCTTTGGGCGTGTCCATCTCTCAGGTGGGTGTGGATGAGTGCCCTTACACCGACTGCAGCCAATCGGGTGGTTGCAGCAGTGTTGTCTCCTTTAGCCACTCCCCTGTAGCTCTGAACCCGGGGAACACCTCCCTGGTGTCTGTGTCTGCGTCTTCAGAGGCCCGCTGTGGCTGTGGTGCCAGGGAAAAACCCCATCTCTCCTGCTCCTCCTACCCAGTGAACCCCTGCCTCAATGGGGGGACCTGCCTAGATAGTGAGCTAGGATACAAGTAAGGATTTGTATTTCATTTTGTATCTTAAAAGCTGCCATCATCTATTCTATTCTATTCTAATTATACGATGTGGAGATAACAACATAAAAGGCTTTAATCAATGTCAGCTGTTATAGAAGTGTCTGCCTATAGCATTTGTTTAATGACTAGAATAGGGTATTACCCCATCTACAAATCTGTCTGTCTGTGTCTCTCTCTCTTTCTCTCTCTGTCCAGATGTAAGTGTCCTCCTATGTATGATGGTCCTGAGTGCCAGCAGACCAAGCACACCTTTGGTGGTCAGGGCTATGCCTGGTTCCCTCCCATCAGGCCATGCTTCCAGAGCCACATCTCCCTGGAGTTCCTGGCTGAGTCAGCCAATGGGCTGCTGCTATACAATGGGCCGCTTGGCCCCGCCCACTCTGGGGAGCAGGAAGACTTCATTGCTCTAGGTTAGAGGATTCTTCAGGATTTCAAACCCCTGGGCTTTGGATAGCCATGTAATTATGTGCTGTTCACTGAACATGATTTATGCAAAGCGCCTTACATGACCGACCATGACAATATCTTTAGCATTGGTCGCACCAAACCTTGGCAGTTCACAACTTTGTGTATCGGTCACAATGTTTGAAAACAACACTGGGGCTGGGAGGTTAGTAGGATTTTAACACAAATATGTAATTGCAGAAAGACAATTGATTTAAAAATTCTGTTAAAGATTTGTTATTAATTAAATACACAGATTGCCCATTGCAATGGCAATTGAATAAAAACAAGTAATTTTGTTTGGGATTACCATGACAGCAAAATAGCCAGCATAAAGATGTCATTTCACCATGGAATTTGTATTGGAAAGAATTAGAGAAGCCGGGCTCTCTTATAAACCATAATGCCAATTCCCATTGGTCCTGGTCTAGACTTAAAGGATTAGACCAGACTTGGCCTTTGAAAATGCCTTGCATAATGGGTTTGTTAGCTCCTCCTGGCATTAAGTTATGTAATTATTGAACACAATCCGTGTTCTGCAACTCCCTGGATAGGAAGATCGAAGATGGCTGCAGCATTGACCGCTTCAGAGCATTTTTCACTGAAGTGCTCAATAATGTGCCATTGAAGTTGATTGGGTCACGCACACACAAATACTCACTCCTAGGCACTTAGATGCACATGCACAACACACACACACACACACACACACACACACACACACACACACACACACACACGCACACACACACAGACACTCGATGTACACATGATTACACACAGACTTGCATACAGAAAAAACAAATACACGCACCCATAGAAGTGTGTGCACTTATAGATACATATACAGCTGGAAAGCTTTGAGGAGGACAGACAAACTCGTTCTCTCTCTCACACACACGCGCGCGCGAGTATGTGTGCAATTGGCTGAGTTCAGTCATAATGGGATATATACCAGCTTACACAGCAATATAAGTCAGATGAGAGGCTCAGAGGGTTTTGTCTGGCCCAATAATAGAAGAACAGCTATAAGCCCAGTGTTTTAATGAAATATATCACTGGTGTCAAATAAATCACATATGCATTGGGTTTTTCTGGAGAGAAGAAAGGAATGCATATTTTCTCATCAATGTATTTTTAGAAAAGAGGCACAAATATGCTTTGTAAAGATGCTTTGTCCCATTTCTCTGCCTAAGTATAACAGCACAATTTTGGGGAGGCAAATAATCCAACTTTAATAATAATCCAACTTAATTTATATAGCACCTTTCAAAATTGTGTTACAAAGTGCTTTACACACGAGGCAAGGTACACAAAAGCAACAAAAAACAAGAAGCAACAAGAGACATTTCAACAATCCACAAGATAGACTGAAATTAATAGGAGTTAGCACTGAAAGCTAATCTATAAAAGTGCGTTTTCAGCAGGGATTTAAAGTAAGAGACCGATTCAGCAAGCCTGATCTCCAAGGGCAGTGCATTCCAAAGTGTTGGAGCTCTGGTACTGAAAGCCAGATCTCCTTTGGTCTTTAACCTACAATCTTGGCTCTCTAGAAGTGCTTTGCCTGAGGATCTCAGACAGCGTGTTGGCACATAGGGGGAGAGCAGATCAGATATGTAAGGCGGAGCAAGACAAATCAATTCTGAAAGGGATTGGGAGCCAGTGTAGAGAAGCTAAATGGCATACCTGCCAACTCTCCTGCATCCTCAAGAAGACTCCTTTTATTTGACCATTCCTCCTTGACGACTTCTTGATGGCCATTTTTTTTCTCCCTCCTGTTTTGGGGGATTTCAGCATTTTTGCGTGGCAACCCATGTGACAAAGGCCCATATAAGACCGCTCCTCACACACACTGATATGCAGCCACGACCATTAATGTTAATTTGCGTAGTTCCTTGGGTTTTTGATATGCAAACCCATGGCAGTATTTGATCTTTTTTGTTGCGTGTTGTGAGTGGTCTCTCTCTCTCTCTCTCTCTCTCTCTCTCTCTCTCTCTCTCTCTCTCTCTCTCTCTCTCTCTCTCTCTTGCCATGCCACTTTGATTCTGGTACACACACCCCTAAAAAAACTCTCTCTCATCAATGAGAGAGTGGAAATGTATATTATGTCTGAATAAACTCCAGTCCCACATAGAGTGTACACATACACTCCATGTATCTAATACATTGGAATTGAATGCAATTATAAAGAGAGTCACTTTTAAGTAATTAGTGGTTGTTATTAAAGATGGCTCTTTTAATGCTTCAGTCATCAAATCAATTTATGTAGGCCTACTTTTAGCTTTTTAATGGATCCTATGTTAGTAAAGCCTGATAAAAGTATCAAACTCCCCAAATCCACCAGAATACTAGAATTTACATCTACTCTGTTAAAAAAAATCTGGGGGGACACCCAGAACCACCACTTGGGGGCGTGGTTAGTGACTTGAGTGAAATATATACAGTATGTTTTAATTTTTTTCCATTTCATATTGAGAACACTAGTGCAGTTACCTTGATCATTTACAGTAAAAGATTGAGCAGAACAAATCAAAAGTGTGAAGTTCTACCTATTCTGTCAATCTTTTTCTTTTTGAAATTCACATATCTATTTTTTTACCTTGATTTGTCCAGTGAAGGTTGCTGAGCATGCATACTCTTTTGCAGCAGCTGCCCTACTTATAATTACTACGACTAATATCTGTGTACATTTCCACCTACAAGCTACGCAGTATCACCACATCTTCCAACATTGGCCGTTGGCCAGCTCAACGATAACTGAAAGTTGAGTGATGCACTCACTCAACTTGCGCTCTCTTAGCAAGTCTCGAACTTCTGTAACATTTGTAACAACAATTGTTTTGTAACAACCATTAAGCTACTCTGCCGCCCAACCTAAATGATGGCTTTATAATTTCTCAGTGTATTTTTGAACGCCCACAGAGTTCTAGAGTTAACATTCTAACATGAGAAAATCTCTTCCTGAACTATGCTATGTTTCTGGTCCTCCATTCCAGAACTTAGGAACGGCGTTCCGGCCCTCAGTATAAACCACGGATCAGGAACACTCACCCTCCAGCTGCCACCAAAGGCCATCGTCACCGACCGCCGCTGGCACCGGCTGGACATAATCAGCAATGGGAAGGTAAGGGTTTGCTTGGTTGCTGTTTGGTTTCAATGGAGTTGCATTGAATGCTTAATCTGGTGCTATATTTATCATTTGCCACTTTGCCTGAATGTCTGCTGAAATATGAAAGATGTTAGATGTTGACAATGTGTTCGCGCTCTGTGTAGGCAGTTCAACTGATCCTGGACCAGTGTGGGGCGGCAGTGGTCAACGAGGTGGAGGGGCTGGGACTGGAAGTACTGGAGATGGACCAGTCAGGCTGCAAGGCCTCAGGAGAGACACCTGGGCCCCACAGGTAGCAACTCAACAAAGTTTAATGTTGAATGCATAGTATATAGTGTATACGTATATTGCCAAATACACTGATCTACAAGTTGTCAAAGCGTTGCGACGCGAAGCGCTGTAAGCTTGGAGATCTGTTCATTTTGACGAGTGATGCCGTTGAACTTGCACTTCTTACTTCACGTTGGATGTTCTGTTGCCTTTTAAGGTGTGAAATGGGAAATGGAACAATGCTAATGACCTACACATGAATGTTCTTTTGATTTACGCACAATGATATTCATTATGATACACCTGTGATCCGCACAAACCAAGGCTTTGACACAGCCTTTTGTGAATCGCACGTCGGCCTGTACTTAAAACCTACACCAAAATCTACACTAAAATATAGTAGAACATTTATGAAGAGCTTTGTGAATGAGGCCTATTGATATTATATCTGTGCCATTATCACCAGGATATACTATTTTATCAAAGTAAAACAAACATTATCACTAGGATATATTATCACCTTCGGCCACCAAGGCTGGGCACCAAGGGCAACAACAATTATTATAATTTGTTTGTCACATACCGACAACAAAGAAAACACGAAATTTTCATTTGATCAACACTTTTAATTTAATAATTGGATTAAAGCTGCTGTAAGGAACTGCCCTGGCTAAATATGATATAGTCCGGTTGGGGGGAGAAAGTTGAAGACCCTGTGAACTGTCAAAGATCTCGGTTTTCCACTGCGTTTGGTTAATTTGCACCCAGATAAACTCCAGTGTCTCCTCGTCCATGTTTCAAATGGAGAATTCCTACATCGTGGTCGATAAGCACGTGGTGGCACTTTAGCCTGTGCCAATTTATTATCCCTTGGGAAGATATGGCAGTCGGTCAATCAGCAAGATTATCACATTCTCTGTCTTTTTTATCATACCCCCAGGAAACTAAAACTTGGGTAGGTATGTGAAAAATGTATCCAAGCAAAAATAACGACTGCCACCCCCCCACACACACACACTCTCTCACACACACACACACACACACACACACACACACACACACACACACACACACACACACGCACACGCACACAAACACACACGCACACTTCTTCACCACTGACGCTGATGCATTTAATGTAAAGTTCCTCTTCTCTCTCTTCCAGGTATTTGAATGTGTACCAGCCCCTCCAGCTGGGAGGTGTGAAGGAGTCCTCCTCTCTCCGTCGCTATGGGAGCTACACGGGCTGCATCCGCAACTTAGTGGTGGACAGTCAGGTACGAACCAAAAGTGTGTGTGTGTGTGTGTGTGTGTGTGTGTGTGTGTGTGTGTGTGTGTGTGTGTGTGTGTGTGTGTGTGTGTGTGTGTGTGCGTGCGTGTCTCTCTCTTTATTTGTGCATGCAATGTCTTTGTATCTGGTCCCATTCCAGAAAGTGTGTGTGTGTGTGTGTGTGTGTGTGTGTGTGTGTGTGTGTGTGTGTGTGTGTGTGTGTGTGTGTGTGTGTGT